>NW_019238539.1:0-1912 GCF_002742605.1 Olea europaea var. sylvestris | reverse complement strand
ATGTCGCTTGAGCGACAACTCGGTGAAAAGCAAGCGGTGGTTTTTCGCTCTAGCGACGTAGGAGCGACAAGCGAGTGACGATGGTTCTGTTTTCAATACTCCAGCAATGCCTTGGTGAGCAGCTAGCGAAAATCTGATGAATCTTCTACCTTGTTCCAAACTCAAAACCTAACATAAACCATCTATACAAAATTGCAACCTAAGTTCTTGACTTTTACAAAAGTTCAATTAAGTCCTTTTTGTTCAAATAATCGCCAATTACAACATTGGACCTAGCACAACAATACCTTAAATGAAGTTGGAATTGTCCGCTATTTTGAAGCAGAAAATGACATTGCTCAACCAAAGACATCATCTTTTTCATCGAGCAAAAATACAAATGATTTTCGACCGACTAAACCCGGTCACAGTTAACAAATTGTACTTGTATTCTTACAAAATCTACAGTGGAGTCAACTTTCATAAAGGCCGTTCGACCAAACTTCTTCCAACTAAGTTGTCATCAAAGTGTTATGACCTAAGATTATCTTCCTGTAGAAAAGTTTTTGGAGGAAGTTATTTTCATTTTTGTTTGAAAACTAAATTTTAAAAAAACTTCCTACTACAAAAATGTTTTTTTTTTTTTTTTGGTTTATAGAAAATCATATTGAACTAGCTTCCTTCAAAAGCTATTCTTATTATAAAAAGCACTTTCATAAAATCAGCCGAATAGATCCAAACGTTACTTTTGGATCACAAAAGCTCCTTTTCACTTTTCAAAAATCATAAAAAATAGGCCGCTTAAAATTGTCAGGGTGGAGAAAAGTCTCATTGTTGCTTTAGGTTCTTTGTTGTCAGCATCGCCCTATGTAGAGGAAGAGAGGTAGAGATAATTAATAGGCATAAGTGATGAACATTCCACTCAAAGGGAAAGAAAGTGATTTCAATGGATGATGTTTAATTCAACTGAATTTGAATTAAAAATGAATTAGAGTAGATGAGGTGACTTTTATTCTACCTTTAGTAACATAATTAAATATTAATGTCCATCTTTGTTCAACATATATAATCAATTAACATAACAAAATCTTTTGACATTAGTCATTATTTTTTATATTAAATGGATCAAATTATCACAATTAGAAATTTCTTTATGGTCATCGGCTGTATTATTGTTAGGTATTATGTCTACTGTCAATATGAGTTGATAATTTGAACAAAATTAATAATAACAATACAATAAGTTATTAACGCATTTCCAGACCTAAAATTATCTTTTCACCAAAATCAAAGAGTTATATAAGATCATACGACGATTTAACTGAAATTTGCACGATTTTTGTACATAAAAAATTGATTGCGAAACTAACACCAAAGAGTGAAGATCAATTTAGTTACCCAGACAACATGTAGTATTTATTTAATTTAAGATCGTTTGCTTAAATCTAATATTATCACTCATTTCAATTTACAACTATATAGTATATACTCTAGAACACCGAAAACAATAATAAACATCCATGTGAAAGTTTATAATTCTCATAGGTTTATCTCATTTTCCCTTAGTTGTGAAATGTATAATTAGTTGATATATTGTGAGCGTTTTAAGTCTTAACTTTTAAGGTAAATATGCCAAGTTTGACATCATATTAATTTTATTCTAAATATTTCAAGCAAGAAGAACGTAATAAACAATGTCTATCATTAGGTATCATTTTAGTGTCCTAATTATTAATTAGATAGTTGTTATTTTACCTAAAACACATTATAATAATATGATGAAAATATACAATATTATTTTCTCATGTCAATTTAAATTTACCTAACTTAGCAACCCAATTTTATAAGGATCAAATGGCTTATGACAACTTGGAATATCTAAATTTTGTTCTCCTATGTTTAAAAAATATTCAGATTTTCTCTTGACATTCTT
>NW_019238538.1:459-1912 GCF_002742605.1 Olea europaea var. sylvestris | reverse complement strand
CGTCGCGAAAATTGACGAAATTGCCCCCGGCGCAATTTTTGTTTCCGATCAATCAGTCAAATTTGAGCCCATTCCGACACCGTGGCGAAAATTGACGAATATGCCCTCGGCGCGATTTTTGTTTCCGATCAATCAGCCAAATTTGGGCCCATTCCGACATCGTCGCGAAAAATGACGAAGTTGCCCCCGGCTCGATTTTTATTTTCGATCAATCAGTCAAATTTTTGCCCATTCCGACACCGTCGCGAAAAATGACGAAATTGCCCCCGGCGCGATTTTTGTTTCCGTTCAATCAGCCAAATTTGGGCCTATTCCAACACCGTTGCGAAAAATGACGAAATTACCCCCGGCGCGATTTTTGTTTTCGATCAATCAGTCAAATTTGAGCCCATTTCGAAACCGTCGCGAAAATTGACGAAATTGCCCCCGGCGCGATTTTTGTTTCCGATCAATCAGTCAAATTTGAGCCCATTCCGACACCGTCGCGAAAAGTGACGAAAATGATCTTGGTGCGATTTTTGTTTCCGATGAATCAGCCAAATTTTGGCCCATTCAGAGACCGTCGCGAAAAATGACGAAATTGCCCCCGGCGCGATTTTTGTTTCCGATCAATCAGTGAAATTTGATCCCATTTCGACACCGTCGCGAAAATTGACGACATTGCCCCCGGTGCGATTTTTGTTTCCGATCAATCAGTCAAATTTGAGCCCATTCCGACACCGTCGCGAAAATTGACGAAAATGCCCCCGGCGCGATTTTTGTTTCCGATCAATCAGCCAAATTTGGGCCATTCCAACACCGTCGCGTAAAACGACGAAATTACCCCCGGCGCGGTTTTTGTTTCCGATGAATCAGCCAAATTTTAGCCGATTCAGAGCCCGTCGCGAAAAATGACGAAATTGCGCCCGGCGCGATTTTTGTTTCCGATCGGAAAAAAGAAGAAAATGCCCCCAGCGCGATTTTTGTTTCCGATCAATCAGCCAAATTTGGGCCATTCCAACACCGTCGCGTAAAACGACGAAATTACCCCCGGCGCGATTTTTGTTTCCGATCGGAAAAAAGACGAAATTGCCCCCAGCGCGATTTTAGTTTTCTATCAATCAGTCTAATTTGAGCCCATTTCGACACCGTCGCGAAAATTGACGAAATTGCCCCCGGCGCGATTTTTGTTTCCGATCAATCAGTCAAATTTGAGCCCATTCCGACACCGTCGCGAAAATTGACGAAAATGCCCTCGGCGCGATTTTTGTTTCCGATCAATCAGCCAAATTTGGGCCCATTCCGACACCGTCGCGAAAAATGACGAAGTTGCCCCCGGCGCGATTTTTATTTCCGATCAATCAGTCAAATTTTTGCCCATTCCGACACCGTCGCGAAAAATGACGAAATTGCCCCCGGCGCGATTTTTGTTTCCGATCAATCAGCCAAATTTGGGCAAATTCCAACACCGTCT
>NW_019238538.1:0-194 GCF_002742605.1 Olea europaea var. sylvestris | reverse complement strand
GCCAAATTTGGGCCCATTCCGAGACCGTCGCGAAAAATGACGAAATTGCCCCCGGCGCGATTTTTGTTTCCGATCAATCAGTGTAATTTGAGCCCATTTCGACGCCGTCGTGAAAATTGACGACATTGCCCCCGGCGCGATTTTTGTTTCCGATCAATCAGTCAAATTTGAGCCCATTCCGACACCGTCGCGAA
>NW_019238537.1:0-1912 GCF_002742605.1 Olea europaea var. sylvestris | reverse complement strand
GTGGCCAACATAAGGTAAGTAGGGATATGGTAAGTAGGCTCGACTAGGGTTAACTTCCAATGGAAAGAATCAACAAGCCACAAGGAGTATTAACCGTCCAATATATAAAGCAACGTTTGGTCGGTTCATCCATTATTCGATGTTGAATTATCGTTCAGTTATTCATGTCGACTGATAAAATTGGTTCTCATCATCGCCCGGGAGGTCGTTTGACAACATAATGTCTAACATGAAGTCTCCGTGGAATGCTATCCTGTCTGGAGTTGCCTCAGGCAAATACCAAATAGGTTAATTAGAGATTTTTCACTTCTTGGGTTTAAATCATTCCTAGAAAGAAGCCGAGTTCATCTTTGCTATTATGCTCCTGCAGGCTAGCAGGGGTTTCGCTTGTGGTTCCTAATATAAATTTCAAATGGCTCTCTCTTCCTGATGATCTGACCAAGGATGTCTACATGAGGGGCCTTTCTCGGCGCATTTTTTGGTTTGGACGCTATTCTCCTGGATTGTTACATTGGTGGCTTACTCAAAAGCTGTTTCCACAATCTAGCGTCCATGACAGACACGTTGCAATTTTTGGTATCAAAGACTTATAGGTAATGAAGAACGCGCGGGGCTTCATTTTGCTAAGCCAGGTAATATCTTGCTTCAATTATACTCGACTAGGAGGAACGAAAAAATTTAGATATCAAATATTGACTTGAACTTTATTTTGTTTTACAGAACAAATAAAGTGAGCGAAGCATGTTCGACTCACTGCGCCGTGACTTCATGGTTGCTTTTGGAAAGTGGGACTTTGATCCCATGGATATACACAATCCATACCCCGAAATGGAAAGTTCAGTTCATAAATGGCAAGGTTACGAGGACATGGTCGTGCCGTTTCAATTACAAAGATATGTCTGGAATAAACTACCTTGGATTAGATATTATGAAGTAGCTGATGGAGGTCATTTCCTAGTGTATGATAGTGCAGTATGTCAAGCCATTTTGACGTCTCTTTTGCTTGGAGAAGATTTTCCTTTGTACAGACCTCAATAAGCTGACATTCATCAGATGGTTCGTTCGTCTTGTGAGTAGTTTCACAACTAGAGTGTGATATTTTAATTATTTTCCAGAACTATGGTCTGTAATTGAAATTGCAATTGTTCAAAGCCATGGAAATTCAACTGCAGAAATATGAACACTGTTGTGTAAACCATGTTTTTGGAAGTTCTATAAGTTCTACACATTAAACTGTAAAAAAGTCTATTAGAATTCAAGGATTCGACTAGCACGACCAAGTCTGGAGCTCCACCCATCATTCTTAAATCTTTTTAACAAGATCGCTCTTTTCTTGACTGGTTTGTCAGGATTTGGCTATTGGTTGGTCATGTCGCCACTTATATGGTTGTTGTTCGTTTGTTGGTGAATGTCCGTGGACTATGGTGGTTGCACTGTTATTTTCCAATTGTGTTTAGGGATGGCAATGGGACGATGTGGTGCCTGAGCAGCTCTTCCCTGTCTACAAATTTTCGAGAGGTGGGATCGGATTTAAACATTTCATTTAGTACCTTGTTTACTTAAGAGAGGGAAAATTTTGCCATGTGAAAATTACAGATTCTAATAGATTTCAAACTCCCATTTCATAAATCAAAAGGCATGTTTAGTATTTTACAAATCAGAATTTTTTTAGTTAATTAATTAATTAATATATGTAAAAAATAATTAAACATTACTTCTCTCTCTCTCTCTCTCTCTCTCTCTCTCTCTAAATCACCTCACTTCTTTCTCTCTATTCTCACATCTCAACCATGGCCTCAACAATAGGGGGAAAAATGAGACCGCCAGCATCACAGTGAAGTCAATAGAAGAAGTGTGGCCATCACCCATCTCCAATCCAACGACATCAGCTCCTTCCTCTCATCTCCTCTCA
>NW_019238536.1:0-1912 GCF_002742605.1 Olea europaea var. sylvestris | reverse complement strand
TGAAAAGTGGTTTTAAATTTCATTATAACTTTGGGTTTGTTAGTCTTTAGCGAATTGCCAGTCGAGTTCGATTGGAATTGAGCTAATGAAAAGTGATTTTTGATTTATTTATAAATTCGGGTTCGTTTATTTTTGACGAAATGCTAGTCTAATTCGATCGGAATCGAGCCAGTGAAAAGTGGTTTTTGATTTCATGATAACTTCGGGTTTGATCGTTTCAGGTAAATTGCTAGTCTAATTTGATTGGAATCGAGCCAACGAAAAGTGGTATTAATTCATGATAACTTCGAATTTGATCATTTTCGGCAAATTGCTTGTCTAATTCGATTGGAATCGAGCCAACGAAATGTGGTTTTCGATTTCATGATAACTTCGGGTTTGATCATTTTCGGCAAATTGCTAGTATAATTCGATTGGAATCGAGCCAATAAAAAGTGGTTTTCAATTTCAAGATAACTACGGGTTTGATCGTTTTCGACAAATTGCTAGTCGAATTCGATTGGAATCGAGCCAATGAAAAGTGGATTTTGATTTCATGATAACTTCGGGTCTGTTCATTTTTCGCAAATTACTAGTCTAATTCGATTGGAATCGAGCCAATGAAAAATGTGGTTTTTGATTTTTGATATCTTCGAGTTTGTTCATTTTTGGTGAATTGCTTGTCTAATTCGATTGGAATCGAGCCAAATGAAAAGTGGTTTTTGATCTCATGATAACTTCGAATTTAAAAGTTTTTGGCAAATTGCTATTCTAATTCGATTGGAATCGAGCCAATGAAAAGTGGTTTTCGATTTCATGATAACTTCGGGTTAGTTCATTTTTGGCGAATTGCTAGTCTAATTTTTGATTTCATGATAACTTCGAGGTTGATCATTTTTGGCAAATTGCTAGTCAAATTCGATTAGAATCGAGCCAATGAAAAGTGATTTTTGATTTCATGGTATCTTCAGGTTTGTTCATTTTTGGCGAAATGGTAGTTTAATTCGATTGGAATCGAGCCAACGAATTGCTGTTTTTGATCTGATGATAACTTCGGGTTTGTTCGTTTTTGGCGAATTGCTAGTCTAATTCAATTGTAATCGAGCCAATGAAAAGTGGTTTTTGATTTCATGATAACTTCGGATTTAATCGTTTTCGACAAATTGGTAGTCTAATTCCATTGGAATCGAGCCAATAAAAAGTGGTTTTAGTTTCATGATAACTTCGGGTTTGTTCATTTTAGGCAAATTGCTAGTCTAATTCGATTGGAATCGAGCCAATGAAATGTGGTTATAATTTCATGATAACTTCGGGTTTGTTCATTTTTGGCGAATTGCTAGTCTAATTCGGTTAGAATCGTGCCAATTAAAAGTGGTTTTTGATATCAGGATAACTTCGGGTTTGATCATGTTCGGTAAATTTATAGTCTAATTCGATTGGAATCGAGCCCATGAAAAGTGGTTTTGATTTTATGATAACTTCGTGTATGTTCGTTTTTGGCGAATCGCTAGTCTAATTCGATTAGTAACGTGCCAACGAAAAGTGGCTTTCGATTTCATGATAACATCGGGTTTGTTCATTTTTGGCGAATTGCTAGTCTAATTCGATTGGAATCGAGCCAATGAAAAGTGGTTTTTGATTTCATGATAACTTCGGATTCGTTCATTTTTGACGACGTGCTAGTCTAATTCGTTTAGAATCGAGCCAATGAAAAGTGGTTTTAAATTTCAAGATAACTTCGGGTTTGTTCTTCTTTGGTAAATTGCTAGCAGAATTCGATTGGAATCGAGCCAATGAAAAGTGGTTTTTGATTTCATGATATCTTCAGGTTTGTTCGTTTTTGGCGAAATGGTAGTCTAATTCGATTGGAATCGAGCCAATTAAAAGTTGTTTTCGATTTCATGATAACTTCGGGTTTGTTCATTTTTGGCGA
>NW_019238535.1:123141-127603 GCF_002742605.1 Olea europaea var. sylvestris | reverse complement strand
TTAGACACTTTTTTGAAGCCTAGAAATTCCACATGGCTGAGAAAAGCTGATCTTCTATTTGTGGTAAGCATTTAATTCTTTATGTATCCACAAAATTACAATATCTTGATTTTTTAATTGTTTTTCTAATTTTTTATTGTTTTTTATTGTTTTTTATTTTTATTATTATTTTTTCCATATAGGATAATCCTGTTGGGACTGGATATAGTTTTGTCGAGCAGGATGACAAGAATCTGTTTGTTAAAACTGATGTTGAAGCTGCAAATGATTTAACTACATTGTTGATAGAAATCTTTAATAGAAATGAGAGTCTTCAAAAGAGTCCACTTTATTTAGTGGCAGAGTCTTATGGAGGAAAATTTGCTGTCACTCTTGGATTATCAGCACTAGAGGCTATGGAGGCAGGAAAATTGAAGCTCAATTTTGGAGGTAATCGTCATTTTTTTTTTAAATTTTGGAATCTTAGGTTGACGAAATTCAAATTTAGATGTGAAAAAAGGATCAAATTTCAATCTTGTATTAAATTAGTTGCTGAGTTCATAAATTTTGATTACACTTTTGGTACGAACAATTGAACGGTAAAACAAATTCAACCATGTCCAATAATGAGGATGAAACATACATTGAATTTTCTTTCTATTTGCAGGAATTGCATTGGGGGACACTTGGATTTCTCCAGAAGATTTTGTGGTATGAAATTTAAATGAAGATATTTTAATTCTCTTACTACATAGGGAAAGTGAAGTTGTATTAAATTTAAGGTGTTCATTGTAGTTCTCATGGGGTCCTCTTCTTAAAGATGTCTCAAGGCTTGACAACGATGGTGCACAGAAGTCTAACAGGTCTCCATTTCTTACTTCCTAAAATGTGACTTAGAGTTGGGAAAATTTTTGTTAGCTAACAAATTATTTCAGGAAACAGTCTAGCGCAGCAAATTAAGCAACAACTTGATACCGGTAAGTTCGTAGAGGCAACAGAAACTTGGAGCGAACTCGAGAACGTTATTAGTTCCAGCAGCAACTCAGTGGTACAATTTCATCTTTTCCCTACTCAATCCATTGACAATTTGATGGTTTCAATTGCAACTAAAATCATTTTCCTCAAAGGAAAAATGTTCTAAATCACACATGATGATGTATTTTTGCAGGATTTCTACAATTTTCTGTTGGATTCAGGGATGGATCCTGTATCTTTGACTGCTTCTGAACTAAAACGGGGAATTTCGAAAAAGCGTTACTCGAGATACTTGAACTCTTTAAGGCCAAGTCCTGGTGGTGACGGGAATATTGATAGCCTAATGAATGGTCCTATTAAAAAGAAGCTAAAAATTATCCCAGACGGTGTCCAGTGAGTTTAGTTATTTTTGTGTCTGAAGATTAACCCATATGTAAGTACTAAAACTGTGTTTGATTTTGCAGATGGGGAGGGCAATCAGATCTTGTTTTCTCTGCACTTGAAGGAGATTTCATGAGGCCGAGGATCAATGAGGTGGATGAATTGCTTTCAAAAGGAGTCAATATCACATTGTACAGTGGTCAAGTAAGAGCATTCTTATAATTTTTTAGTATTCATTATCTATAATTATACCCCACAATCAAGGGACGATATTCTTGCCTAATCAATACTGATGACAATATCGTAATACTCTCTAGTTGTAGCAGCATTGTTATGGACTAAGAATTTTTTTTGCCATATAATTAGAGAATTACAGAAAAACAATGTTCATTAATTTATTTGGTGGTTGTAGCTGGATGTGATCTGCTCAACCAAGGGAACTGAAGCGTGGCTCGAAAAGCTCAAGTAAGATAATAATATAAACGATGCTATTACTTGTAAATAGATGCGCAAAATACGAATTATTATGCTCGAATCTGTGTAAACGTGCAAATTTTGATTTGTTATTCATTTACCCGTTTCAGATGGGATGGACTGAAAACATTCTTGAGCATGGACAGAACACCATTGTATTGTGAGGATGAAAAAATAACGAAGGGTTTCAAAAAATCATACAGGAATTTACATTTTTATTGGATTCTTGGAGCTGGCCACTTCGTAAGTTGATCAAACTCTCTACTAGAGTCAAATTTCTGTATATTGTAATTTGGTGTCGTTCTTTGGGTCAAGATCTACCATGGTTTTGTTTACTCACTGCCGTTTATGACTTATGGAGTTGGGGTCATACGCATGACCTCTCCATCACCCTGATTGGGCAACTGCTTGCCTAAGTCTCATGGATGATTTATAAAAAATTCGGCCGCTTTTACTGATAAATAATTGAATGAAAACTCTAACAAGGCAAAAACCCATTTTCTAATCCGACCTTGAGTCCTTCTTGAGAGTCAAAATGTACGAGGTACATAGTCTCGAATCTCAAGTCTTGCGTACATTAATTGGAAGCAACCTAAGTTTGTCCGGTGGACCTCTTGGACCCCATGATTCTTGAATATGATTAGACAGTAACGAATAAATTTTATTAATTCTAGTTAATTCAGCTCAATCTAGCCTACCAAACTTGGAATAAAAGACTTGAAGATTGATGAAAAGTAAGACTAATAAGTAATTACTAGTAGTACACGTTTAAATGCACGCCGCTATATTTGCTAGTCTGGATAGATTGAATTAACGAAGAGAAAATGTATTATAGAATTTTATAAATAGTTGTATTTGATCACTATCATTTAATTCAGCTTACATTTGGGTGTCTATTCGCGTGGAATTAAAATGTTACAAGACCACCCGTTAACATATAGAACTGAAAGTGTCATAAAAACAGGTCTTTTCTGTGTCGAAACCGTCTATCAATGAATTCTCACTTCTATCCATTTGCAAGAAAGTAAAATTTTGGTGAAAATTTGAACTTTTTTGATTAAATTTTATGTGATTTTCCAGGTACCCGTTGATCAGCCATGTGTGGCACTCGACATGGTGAGCAGGATCACACGGTCTCCAGCTGCTTCAATTTAGAGAGAACCAAGTAAAACCATTGATGGATCAGTTTATACACACTGAATTGAGGTTTAAAAATTATACATTCAAATTGGAAGTGGCTAAAGATGGTGCAGAGGGAAAGGCTGTTAAAATCAAGCTAATAATAGTCGAGATTCATTTACAAGATTTTACCCATTAAAGAAAAGCTAAGAAATAAGAAATTGTCGATTTGTATGAAAAGCTGCGGACAGCATGTTATAGTGAGAAATTGTTTGGAATAAATTAGTTTATAAATGTTGATCTTTTTCCCAGGAGAAATATCAATATTATTTCTTGTTAAAGCATTTACTGGATGGTCCAAAGATTTTATTAAAAGAAAGTTGAAAATGATAATCTCACTGAATATATGGATAAAAATAGAGTTTGACCAATTTATATACAATTATAAACTTTGCCTAAGTTTAAGCATTTCAATTAAATAATTATAAGCCATGCCAAGCATGTTGCAGCACTTTCAAGTTAAGGAAATAGTAATGATATTTAGCACTATGTACAATTAAATTAATAAATTTATCACGTAATAACACAGATGGGTGCTCTACACATAGATGGTTGCTAAATAGTATTATTCTTAAGAAAGGATTGTATTTCATTTAACGTAGCATTTAAGTTCTTGTCACTTTGCATATGCAATTTTGACTCGTCGATAAATATTAATCTTGGACATTTAATATGAATTGATTAATAGTAGCGGTAGATAGAGATATTAGAAAGTTCAATTACGTAAGATTGTATTTTCAAAATGATTGACTTTAGAAACCGTAGTTGTTGAATTTAAAAGGTAATCAAGGTACGTTGCATAATTTCCTCTTCTAATTTTTCACTATACATGTTTGTTTAATTCCCAACATACGAGGCAAATTTTATAATTGTTTTTCATTTTAATTTCATTTTGCTTGGTTTTAAGTTAAACTAGGATTAAGTTATTTTATAATCCCAAATGTCATTGTGATTTTGTTACGTGGCGCATTTGTATATTTAATGTAGACTATGAATTTCACTTGCTTCTTTTATATGTTATACGGGTTGTTTATTTTCCTACGTGAATAGAAGCCAACCTCTTTGTTATCGTTCATTTGTACTTTGAACAAATCTTACTTTGTGAGATAATCGTAAATTATGTTATTGTGAGACTTTCACATATTATATGTAATTATGTGATGGACGGATGATTATTACTTCATTAGAAAGCTGACAATGAATTGATTACTATGTTATATATTTTGATTACCACTGATAAAGCTAGTGTTTTATTAATAAAACGTAAGAAGATGAAAAAATTTAAATTGAACAATTAGAAAAGATGGATTATAAAAGAATGCAATAGGCCCCTCATATGAACCAGAATAAATATTTTATTTAAAAAGATAAGCTAAAAAGATTATTATTAGAAATACAAGTACTAACAAATTCTTTTATCTTTCTCTGTCAACAAAATGAGTGTTGTATTAATAACAAATAAGGATGATCTCCT
>NW_019238535.1:112809-116378 GCF_002742605.1 Olea europaea var. sylvestris | reverse complement strand
AGGGCCAAATGGGCAGCATGTTTGTATGGTTTTTGAATACTTGGGTGACAATCTTTTGACCCTAATTAAATATTCGGACTACAAGGGAATTCCTCTTCATATGGTTAAAGAAATTTGCTTCCATATTTTAGTGGGATTGGATTATTTGCACCGGCATCTATCAATCATACATACAGACTTGAAACCGGAGAACATTTTGCTTCTTTCGACGATTGATCCAGCTAAAGATCCGACAAAGTCAGGTGCAACTCTTGTTAAGCCATTCAGTAAAAGCAAGATCCTGTCCGAGTCTGGGACTTCTAAAGATGCAAAGAGCTCAAATGGCGACCTGACCAAGAATCAGAAAAAGAAAATCCGAAAAAAGGTTAAGCGAGCAGCCCAAAAGTGTGTGGGGAAGGAAGCTTCTGAGGATGCTGAGCCAGATAATGAGGCTAGTAGTCCCGAAGATTCTCATAATGATGATAAATTCAATTGTAAGTCCATTGAAGAACAGACCAATATGAATGGAGTGAAGGATGCACGTGAAGGAACTAAACTTAATAGGAGAGGCACCCATTCAACAAGGCAGAAGCTATTGGCTGAGGTTGACCTAAATTGCAAATTGGTTGATTTTGGAAATGCTTGTTGGACGTATAAACAATTCACTAGTGATATTCAGACAAGACAGTATAGATGTCCAGAGGTTATACTAGGATCCAAGTACTCAACATCAGCTGATATGTGGTCATTTGCTTGCATTTGCTTCGAGCTGGCCACCGGTGACGTACTTTTTGATCCTCACAGTGGTGACAACTATGAAAGAGATGAGGTATGTGATCTACTGTAGATTTGAATAAGCTAACAACTGTTCTCTGAGCTGCCTAGTAGGGAATAGTTAAACCGCTATTTTCTACTTGTATAAACAATAATTTTGCATTTGATATATATGTGTTCGAAGTGCGTGTAATGAATGCTGTTTGCTTTTTGCAAGGCATACTGCTCTTGACATTGTACTTGCTTCCATAACTACTTTTTTTGTTTAATTTTATCTTCTTTATCTGTGTAGATCTTTTATTTTCACATATAGTGCTTTTACCTTGCTATTAAACGCTCTTGATACTCTCTCTTTGAGATTTAGTTTTGCTCTTTTGCCTTTTTTTTTTTTTNTTTTTTTTTTTTTCACCAAAACTCTTGCACTACCAGTGTATAATGTTTTGTCTCTGGAAAGCGAATTGGGCAACTGGACAATGATGACCATTTCTTCACGAAGATTTGATCTTTCGAGTATATGATAATCTGGGCTAGGTTGGTTACGAGAGACTGCATTGCAAAGTTTCGTGTGTCCGAATTATTATGTGGTTAGGGGTGGGAAATAGGCGAGTCCTTGCCGTCTTGCCATGAAGGCGAGCAGAGCCTAGCCAGGATTTTCTGTCAGCTCACTTTGGCTGCCTTTTGCAGTCATACATGATGGTACCTGGCAGGTTCCATCATGTCGAAATCAGGCAGCCCGTGGGTTTGAGATGTCTCTCGTCAAATTTTGAAATTCAAATGTCCAATTTTTTTGTTTTTTATTTTTAACATTTTCATCTATAAATATGGAGGTTTCCAAATAAAATTTTATGGTCCCAAGCCCAGATAAAAGGTGGAGGATAACTTTAAATTTCTTTTAATTAATGCATTAACAAAATTAATTTATTCTAGTTTAAATTCATAGATTTTCATCTTCGTTGCCTACCTGGAAACTGTGGGAAAAAAAATTTGAATTAAAAAAAAGAAAAAAAGAAGAAGATGCTTGCCCCACCCATGGGCAAGTTGGTAGGGCAACAGAGACGACTTTTTTTTAAACAAGCTGGCTTGTGCTCGGTTCACCCCAAATGCTAGCACGATGCAGCTGCTCGGCCCATTAACAACCCTATGCATGGTGATATATATGGATGTGGTAGTTGCATATTGATGTTACCTTCTTTTGTTTGCTTCTTTTCCTCTCCCTTTGCAGTCCTATCCACGCATCTCTCAATTTGAAGTCAAATTTTATAGATTGATGTGCTAGTTTTGAGCTTTGATGGAGATGAAACATCCTTTACGGATTCTATCGTCTTGTATTTGTTATTTGATATTAACCTTGCATCTGCTTTATTTTCGTTCAGCTTGTTTTTTATTCAATTATCGCTTCTTATTCAGTTACCAAAAATATTCAGACTGTGCTTGTGTTTTTACTTTTCTTTTCCTTCCCAATGGCTATTTTCGTAAGGCCTCGTCTTTATCACCCTGTGCATCAAATTTGTATAGCATTAAACTAAAATGCTTAAAAGTTACATATATTGGTTTCTGGTAATGTTGTTTGGTATTTATTATTAGTGCTTTTCTTTGAAGGATCATTTGGCCCTGATGATGGAGCTTCTTGGGATGATGCCACGGAAGGTGAAAACATTTCTACACCGCTTGTTAGGAATAAAATTAGAATGATCCATTTCCCACCTTGAAATTTGTGGGCAAGATCAATTTTTTGAAGCTTCCTACCTTTTATTCTTTCTCCAAATAATGTCACCAATTTCCCATGCTTCACAAACATTTTGCAGGTTGCCTTAGGTGGGCGCTATTCCCGAGAATTATTTAATAGATATGGAGATCTGAGACATATTCGACGATTAAAATTTTGGCCTCTGAATAAGGTGCTTAGGGAGAAATATGAGTTTTGTGAGCAAGATGCGGATGACATGGCGGATTTCCTGGTGCAGATACTCGATTTTGTGCCAGAGAAAAGGCCAACAGCAGCACAATGTCTTAATCACCCATGGATCAGTGCAGGCCCTAAGAGACTCACCCCTTCTATCTCTGCAATGGAAAACGGTTGTGTAGATAAGGAGGAAAAGGGGGAGAGGGAGGCTGTGGAGGTTGGAGTAGGAAACATTGCTATTGATGGAGCGCCAAAACCAGTTAAAGATTCTCTGCCCACTGTAAACCCTCCAAAGCAGTCATAGTCAATCTTGTGTTGTCTTCAAATGTGTTCGACCCTTTTCCTCTTCAAAAAATTCCGCCATTCTCACTTATTTCTGTTCCCCCCTTTACGTTCAAGGAATTTCCAATTCTTTAGTAAAGTGCTTAGGAGAATGGAGAACTGGAAGAATTTATGTCACTTCTTGTTCTCAATAGAATGCATTGATGTATCTCTGTACAATGTTTATCGTCTGTTCTTGGGGCATATGTTTCAGATTTTGCCGGTTATGATTTATTGAACCTCCAATTGTTTATTGGTGCTTTGTAACAGAACTTTATAGCAGTATAATTAGAGAAACTTGATGTTGCTTCCCAAAAGTATAATATGCCAAATCCTTAGCATAGTGACAGGTACGAGGACATTATTTTGGTGCTTTATTCTCGCACAATTTGAAGTTCTGCAAGACGAAAGGTTTACAGAACTTGTAACAGCATTGCAATCGATTTGAGTTTACTATAAAAATAAGCTGATCTTTAGCTGATTTCTCCCTCCATTTCTCCTAGTTTCATGTCCATGGTTCCTATAAAAAGGACACTGGTGCCTGTCACAAGTCACAGTAGCTTTGTTCTCTCGCGTTCATAGTATTATCCTT
>NW_019238535.1:90159-111360 GCF_002742605.1 Olea europaea var. sylvestris | reverse complement strand
ACTAGAGCCAGTAGTACACAACATAGCGCCCGTTTGGCTTCCATTATCCTTCTCATTCTTTTTCTCTTCCTCATTTTCAGCCACACAATTTTCTCTTATTTTCAGCTACACAATCTTCCATAAAATAATATTACACGCAAATAAAAAAAATCTCATTCTTTTCCAATTATACATGTTTCAAAAAAATATTATTCCAACTATTAAAATTTGGAAAGATTGGGGGCCGTTATGTTGGCGGGTGGGATACAACGCCTCAATATAAATGCAGTACAGACACCAATTCCGAGAAATCCTCCCTCCTTTTTCCAACTTCCCCTTAAAGGGGGAGTTTGTTAAAAAGCTCATTCAAACAATGTATTTGGTTAAATAACCATATTTCAATGTCTGTTGGTGAATAGCCTTCAATTACAAAATACAATAAACAAAGGGGGATTTTGTTAAATAGGCCAGTCAAACATTGTATTTAATTAAATAACCTTGTTCCAATGATTGTTGATCAAATGGCCGTCAATTACAAAATACAATAAACAAATAATATTAAATATCCAAAATACCCTCACCATGGAAAAGACTCAAATGTCCCTTTCAATCCAATCAAATTCCTCAATTCATCTCCAAAATGCATCAACGTGATTTCTCTGTACTTGCTGCCCTAAAATCATGTTTTTTCATTATATTCTTTACCCATCTTCTCTAATATTTTGAGCATTTGAAAAAGAATTTTGATTTCCATATTATCTACCATGAAATCTCTATTATATTTGAAGAAAAAAGAAATGTATTTTTTAGAAATCTCATGTACATTGGTACTTTTATTGTTAAATATAATGTAAAATGATGTTTTAGTTGATTTTACTTTCAAATTTGGTGTATTTTGTACTGTCCGCAACTATTGGATGATAACGACAGTCCAGTCGTTATTTGTGGCGTAGAACGACACTACAGACGTTATCTTCTATGTAAAATATAGAAATGATGTGCAAAAATTAAATATTATTTATTTAATAACAATTAATTTTAAAATATGCACGGCATCAATTATTCATATCGTGTTTACATAGTAACGACACTTATGCTGATTTCATAATAGTAACGACATTTGTGCTGTTCTCTTTTTTCATGTTGATTAAGTAATGATCATATCTCTTAAATTTTGTAAATGACATGTCCATCTTACAACTTAAATATGTTAACTTATTCAAATCGGGGCTTGGTAGGGTCGTGGATGCTCATATTCGTATCTATAGATAGAATGACACATGTGATGTTACGTTTAATGACACTTATGTCACTTAATTGATTTCTCCAATATTTAGCTTCTTTTCCACTTCAATGACCTCGAGCATTGGATCCTCTAATTTAAGAAAGTCAGAAATTTAGTTATATGACAAATATCGATAGAATTTACATAAATTATATAATATTGAATGAGCGACATCACAGGTCATTATCTACGTTCATTGGAAAATAAAATTAATGAGCACATCCATTAAATTTTAAAAACGACATCTATTTTGCAACAGAAATGAGTTCAACTTATTGAATATTGGGGCTCGGACGGGTCGTGATTGCTCATACTCGTGTTTATAGATAGAACGATCCAAGTTACGTTTAACGACATTTATGTCGTTCTGTTGATTTCTCCAATATTTTGTTTTTTTCCACTGCAATAACCTCAACCATTGGACCCCCTAATTTAAGAAAGTCAGAAATGTTAATTATGTGACAAATATTGACAGAAGTGAGATAAATTATATCACATTGAATAGGTGACATCACAAGTCATGATCTACATTTGTTAGAAAATAAAATTAATGAGCATATCTCTTAAATTTTGTAAATAACACATATATCTTGCAATATAAATGAGTTCAACTTATCGAATATTGAGGCACAGACGAGTCGTGACTACCCATACTCGTGTTTATAGATAAACGACACACGTGATGTTTAATGACACTTATACCGTTCTGTTGATTTTTTCAATATTTTTTTAAATTTTCGACCGCAACAACCTTGAGCATTGGACCCTCTAGCTTAAGAAAGTCAAAAATATTAGTTATATGACAAATATTGATAGAATTGAAATATATTATATGATATTGAGTGTGTGATATCACAAGTCATCATCTACATAATTAATGAGCGTGTCTCTCAAATTTTGTAAGCAGCACTCCATCCTGCAGTATAAATGAGTTCAACTTATCGAATATTGGAGCTCGGACATGTCGTGGTTGCTCACACTCATATTTATCGGTAGAACAACACACATGACATTTAATGACACTTGTGCCGTTCTATTGATTTCTACAATATTTTGCTTTTTTTTTTTACCGCAGTGTCCTTGAGCATTGGACCTTCTAGCTTAAGAAAGTAAAAAATATTAGTTATGTAACAAATATCGATAGAATTGACAAAGATTAACATCGCAAGTCATGATCTACATTCGTTATAAAATATAATTAACGAGCGTATCTCTCAAATTGTGTAAACAACACGTCCATCTTGCAACATAAATGAGTTCAACTTGCCGAATATTGGGGTTCGGACGAGTCATGGCTGTTAATACTCATATTTATCGACAGAATAGCACACGTGACGTTTAACGGCACTTGTGCCATTTTGTTAATTTCTACAATATTTTTGTTTCTTTTCCACTACAACCCTTGAGCATTGGACCCTCTAACTTAAAAAAGTCAAAAATATTAGTTATGTGACAAATGATCGATAGAATTGACACAGATTGTATGATATTGAGTGGGTGACATCGCAAGTGATCTACATTCGTTAGAAAATATAATTAATGAGCGTATCTTTCAAATTGTGTAAGCGACACGTCCATCTACAACATAAATGAGTTCAATTTATTGAATATCGCAGCTCGAAAGGATAGTGGCTGCTCATACTCGTATTTATCAACAGAACGGCACACGTGACGTTTAATGACACTTGCGTCGTTCTGTAGATTTCTCCAATATTTTGCTTATTTTCCACTGCAACGATCTTGAGCATTGACCTCCTAACTTAAGAAAGTCAAAAATGTTGATTATGTGACCAATAACAATAGAATTGACAAAAATTATATGGTATCAAGTTGGTGAAATCATAACTTATTATCTACATTAATTAGAAAACATAACTAATGAGCATATCTCTCAAATTTTGTAAACGGTATGTCCATCTTGCAATATAAATGAGTTCAGCTTATCAAATATCAAGGCTTGGACGGGTCTTGGCTGCTCATATTCATGTTTATAAACAGAACGACATACGTGATGTTTAACGGCATTTATGACGTTCTCAAGAACAAATTTTTGTATTAATCCGTTAGAAAATATAATTAATAAGCACATCTCACAACTTTTGTAAACAGAACGCCCATCTTTCAAATTAAATGAGTTCAATTTATTGGTTCTCGAGGCATGAATGGGTCGTGGTTGCATATACTTTTGTTTATAGGCAAAACGACACAAATGTCGTTTAACGGCTCTTGTGTCGTTCTGTTGATTTCTCAAATATTTTGCTTATTTTTCAATGCAACAATCTCAAACCTTGGATCCTCTAACTTAAAAAGTCAGAAAGGTTGATCACGTGACAAAAGAATGGTTGAATTGACATAGGTTATATGATATCAAGTTGATGAAATCACAAGTCATTGTATTGATTCGTTAGAAAATATAATTAATGAGCAGATCTCACATTTTTGTAAACGGAACGCCCATCTTTTAACTTAAATGAGTTCAATTTATTGGTTCTCAAGAAATGGATGGGTCGTGACAGCGTATACTTGTGTTTATAGATAGAACGACAGAAGTGTTTTTTAACGGCTCTTGTGCCGTTATGTTGATATCTCAAATATTTTGCTAATTTTCTAAATCAGCAATCTCAAACTTTGGATCCCCTAACTTAAGAAAGTTAGAAAAGTTGATTATGTGACAAAAAAAGGTCGAATTGACATAGGTTATACGATATCGAGTTGGTGAAATCATAAGCCATTGAATTAATTTGTAAAAAATATAATTAACGAGCACATCTCTCAACTTTTGTAAACAGCATGCCCATCTTTCAGCTGAAATTAGTTCAACTTATTGGTTTTTGGGGGTATGAATGAGTGATGAGTGAATTTCACTCATTGATTTAATGTCTCTTAAACTTGAAATATTTGGTTGTTTTCGAGAAATTTAGAATGTTTTGATGCGCGTATTTGTGTTGTTTTATAGGTGAACAAATTTGGTGAAATGGTGAGTTTGAAGGGTGGAAAAGAGTCATATTTACATAGAGGTGAATGGACAAAAAGAAGTATCAAGATGCACGTAAAAGACGATGGAAGAAAGAAGGAAGAAAACCAACTAAAAAACTTGCCACAGCGTCTAGGCGCTACAGTTGCAGCGCCTAGGCACCACAAAGAAAGCAGAAACTCAGCGCCAAGGCGCTGTACACGCACAAAGGAAGCAGGAACTCAACGCCTAGGCGCTGCACACGCTGAAACAAGACAGAAACTCAGCGCCTAGGCGCCACTTTTGTAGCGCCCAAGCGCTGCATGCCGAGAAAGGAAAAACGTGATTTTTCCAAATATTTTCGACCCGGCCCAACTCCAACTCATAATGCAAATTAAAGAGATTATAAATACATATTTACAAACCTAAGAAAGGGGGTTGGACAGCTGAAGAAGGAGAGGCAAAGAGATACACTAATTGAGAGAAGAATCACCGGATTTGGAGAAGGAATCAAGCTGCAAACTGAGTTTTTCTTATCTTTCTCTTCTCCATGCGATTTAATTTATATTTTATTGTGTTCTTCTTCTCAATAATGAACTAATTTATTAAATCTAGTGTTTGATGTAACCTATTTGAGACATGATTCAATTTCTTTATAGTATTTCCATTTAATTTTTCAGAATTGATTTGTGTTGTTCTTGTTTAATGCTTTCAGTTGCTTGATCACCAATTGAATGAATTGATGCTCTAGATTTAATGCTCGAGAGAGGGAAATTTAGGCATGATCTAAGAACAGTATAACCCAGATTTGTAGGTTTCGAGAGAAAGTGCGAATCTTTGAGGGTAAAACAAGAACCAAGTGCGTGATAATCTTTATATATTTAATTCAGAATAGAGGTATTGGGATTAAAATATAGAGATAGGTTCTATTTGACGCTCGAGAGGGGGAAATAGAATTAATTTAGGATTCTTGCCTATGAATTCGGGAAATAGTTGATGGAAATATCTATAGGGATTGAGAATTATGTCGAGAATACGGTGAAATCACTCCTTAGACATTACGTGATTTTGATTTAATCTTTAGAAATTGCCTCACTTTTATTGCATTATTTAATTTATTGACATTAGTTTAGTATTCAAATATCAATTTAACACCCAATTGTCTAGATAAAGTAAACGCGGACACAATTATAGTACTCAGTGGAAGTCGAATGTCAATCCTTGTGGGTTCGACACTTTTCTATTCTTTAATATACTACAAAACATGACACCGTGCGCTTGCGGTATAAAATCACGTTATATAAAATGCGTGGCAATGAGTCATGGTTGCGTATACTCATATTTATAGACGAAACGACAAAAGTAACATTTAATGGCACTTGTGCCGTTCTAATGATTTCTTTGATATTTTACATCTTTTTCATCGCAACGACCTCAAACATTGAACCCCCTAACTTAAAAAAATTAGAAATGTTGATCATGTGACAAATAACAGGAAAATTCATATAGATTATATGATATAGAGTTGGAGAAATCACAAGTCATTATTTTCATTTGTTAGAAAATATAATTATTGAGCACATCTCCCAAACTTTGTACACGACGTGTCCATCTCGCAACTGAAATAAGTTCAAACCATCGATTATCGAGGATAGAACGGGTCATGGCGGCTCATATTAGTGCTTAAAGACATAACGACACAAGTGACGTTTAACGGTACTTGTGCCGTTCCGATGATTTTTTCGATATTTTGCATCTTTTTCAATACAACGACTTCAAGTATTAGAACCCCTAATTTAAGAAAGTCAGAAATGTTAACCATGTGACAAATAACGGTAGAATTCATATAGATTACACGATATAGAGTTGGAGAAATCACAAGACGCTATCTACATTCGTTAGAAAATATAATTAATGAGCACATCTCTCAAACTTTGTACACGACGTGTCCATCTCGCAACTTAAATTAGTTCAAATCATAGATTATAGAGGATAGGACGGGTCGTAGCGACTCATATTAGTGTTTAAACAGAACGACACACGTGACGTTTATCGGCACTTGTGTCATTCCGATGATTTTTCCGATATTTTACATATTTTCCACTACAATGACTTCAAGTATTAGACCCTCTAACTTAAGAAAATAAAAAATGTTGACCATGTGACAAATAACGGTAGAATTCACATAGATTATATGATGTAGAGTTGGAAAATCACAAGTCATTATCTACATTCATTAAAAAATATAATTAATGAGCACATCTCTCAAATTTTGTACACGATGTGTTCATCTCGCAACTAAAATGAGTTCAAATCATCGATTATCGAGGATAGGACGGATCGTGACGGCTCATATTAGTGTTTAAAAACAGAACGACACAAGTAACATTTAACGGCACTTGTGTTGTTCCAATGATTTTTCCAATATTTTGCATCTTTTCCACTCACTACAATGACCTCAAGTATTAGAACCCTTAACTTAAGAAAATAAAAAATGTTGATCATGTGATAATAACGATAGAATTCACATAGATTATACGATGTAGAGTTGGAGAAATCACAATTCGTTCTCTACATTCGTTAGAATATACAATTAATGAGCACATTTTTCAAACTTTGTACACGATGTGTCCATCTTGCAACTTAAATTAGTTCAAATCATCAATTATCGGGGATCGGAGGAGTCGTGGCGACTCATACTAGTATTTGAACGACACAAGCGACGTTTAACGACACTTGTGTCGTTCCAATGAATGTGTCATGACTTTATATAGTCATGCTTATCAACAGAACATCACAAGTGTCGTTTTCTTTATAGTAACGACACTTGTGCCGTTCTCATGAACAAATTATATTTCGATAACAGCACTTTGTGTCATCTTTTAGAACTTTTCACTCAATAACGGCACAAGTGCCATTCGCAATGATCTTTGCATCCACTAAACGACACTTGTGCCGTTCTTTTAGAACTTTTCATCCCAGTAACAACACAAGTGTCGTTCTCAATGGCCTTTCATCCTCAAGCACTGGATATCTAAAGTATGCAAAAAAAAGTAGATCATGTGACAAAAGAACAATTGAAATGACATAGATTATTTGATATAAAGTTGATGAAGGCATGAGTAATTCTCTTATTTTCAACAAAATACGAGTAACGAGCATATCTTTCAATTTTTTTTAAAATGTCATATCCACCTTACAACTTAAATGAGTTCAACTTATTATTTCTCGAGGCACAGAAGGGTCGCGACTGCTTAAACTCTTATTCATAGATAGAATGGCACAAGTGCCGTTTTATTATTAATAACGACACTTGAGCTATTTTGTTGATTTCTCCTTTATTTTCGTTTGTTTTCAATGCAACAACCTTAAAATTGAACACTCTAAGTTGTGTCATTCTCATAATAATAATAGAAGTTTATATTTGGGTAATGTCACTTGTGCGGTTCTCTTAGAATTTTTTATTTCAGTAATAGCACAAGTGTCATTCTCAAGGAACGTGTTAGTGGAAATAAGGGAAACATGCTGATGCTAAAATATGGAGTATTGAACTAAGTTAACCCATTTGCTTGTAACGACATTTGTTCCATTCTCATAGATACTTATATAAGTCCAACAATGACACTTGTGTTGTTTTAGTAAAAATTTATAATTCATCCAATGTCACTTGTTCTCATGTACGTTTATAAGTCTAAAAATGACACTTATGCCTTTTTCTTGAGACATGACATAATAAAGATACACACTAATATTTAACAAAAGACAAACATATCCTATAGAAAAAATCCATCTCCTGGAATAAAGTTATCCTATGGATATGCACATTTTCAAATATAGTCTACAACTTTTTTACATTCTCCAAAACATCAAAATCCTCAAATTCGAGTAAAAAATATATATACCTTGAAACAAAATAATTTTGAGGGGTCCTGTAAAACGCTAATCCTAAGCTCTAGTTACACTAGAATCATACCCTCCACCACTATAATTGCCATTATTTCAACCACTACCACTATACTAATATGTGCTTTCCCCACTCCGAATATAAGAGTTATCACTTTTAAAATCACGACCACCAAAATGCCCACACCACATCTACTTTTACCTCCATATGGAGCTCGACTTGTAAATCAAATTAGCCAATGGGTACCTCCTGATTGGTTTATCAAATCAGTTGGTGGCTTTGTTGATAACGTGAGCAATGTAGGGAACATTAAGGCCACGAGCCGCCATATCTGTTGCACCCAAAATTAGTGTGTTTCTACTTTTAAACGATTTCAAGGCTAGTTCTCTTTCTGGAACAACAGGTAAATCAAAGTCAAATCAAATAATAATCAATGTAGGATTAGTGATACAACGTTTACACAACTAAAGAATAAAATGATTCAATGAAGTTAAAGGGATACACAACATTTTAAATTGCCAACTTATATACATTATTTAGTAGGTCAAGTTCCAATCTATAAATAAGGGTACTGTAGTAAGAATAGCAAAAAAAAATATGAAAAAATTATGAAATTAACAAGTGTAAAGTTTAATAATGGGACTCACATAAAATAGGAATTATAATAAAGCATAATATGAAAAAATTTACTAAAAATGCTGAATTACTTAAATCAAATTACTCATAATGCAACTCTCTAAGTTAAAGGCATATCAAAGACAAGCACATTTATGTATCACAATTTCGATTTATAGCAATGCTAATAAATAATTTTTTTTTGAACCCATGATCTTCAAAACCCCAAATGTATCAAAAATCTATCCATATTAAAAAAATTCAACTAAAACTAAACTAAATATACAAATAAATCATGAAATCATAAATAAAAAAATGCAATTTTTACACATTTTCATTATAAAACTACAATAGTGGAAACACAAAATAACAAAAGGGAAAAAAAGGAGAAAAATTTACCTTTTTAGTTGTTCTAGCTTGTACCAAAGAGATGATAAAGTAATGTGAAAAAAACTTGAATCAAAGAAAAAGTTTTTTGTAATATTGAAATATAGTGAAAATTAAGGTGAAGAAGATGAGTTTGGAATTCAGATTTGGGAATAGGGTTTCACAGTGAAAGTGAAGAAGAAGGTGAAATGAAAGAAGATGGGTGAATAATTTGATATAAATTGAAGGACAACTTTGTCATTTTTCCAATTAAAACATTTTAAATTTTTTTATTCTATTTCAATGTTAGTCAAAGGCTATTTGTCCAAACTCATTTGCTAACTGGGTCATTTGGCCAAATTCCCCATAAACAAATAATATCAAAAGTCCAAAATCCCCTCACCATGAAAAAGACCCAAATATCCATTTCAATCCATTCAAATTCCTCATTTCATTTCCAAATATCATCGACTTGCTATCCCTATAGTACTGTAAATTATTGTTATCCATTACTTCACCCATCTTCTTCAATATTTTGAGCATTTGAACAAGAATTTTGATTTTTATACCATCTACATTGAAATCTCTCATATTTGAAGAAAAAAGAAAGGTATTTTTAGAAATATTGTGTACATTGATACTTTTATTGTTGAATATAGTACGAAATTATACTTTAGTTGATTTTTTTTTTATATTTGGTGTATTTTGGCTGTTCGTAACTATTAGACGATAATAACACTCCAGTCGTTATCTGTAGTGTAGAATGACATTACAGTTGTTATCGTTCATGTAAAGTGACAGTAAAACAAAAAGGGTAATAGGTGTTTGAAAACTGGGCATAACCACATCATTTGTACGGATCATGTACCACTCAGCGAGAGATGTGAACGATGAAGACAAAATGACACATCTGTTAGTTTTGTGATTTATGATGTGATGCTTTTGTAATATTGAAAAATAATGTGGTGTTATGATGTCCTGCTTTTGTCATTTTGAAAAGAAAACTATTTACGATGTTTGGAATGATTGATTTTATCACTATCTTAGGATTGATGAAACTATAACGGCAGATATACTTTTATTTTGTTATTATAAAACAATACTGATATCGTTTTAAATATTTCACCTAAAAATTATAAAAATGATGTTCAAAAATTAAATATTATTGATTTAATAGCAACTAGTTTCAAAGTATATATGGTATCAATTATTCATTTCGTGTTTATATTTGTGCCGTTTTTAACAATAACGACACTTGTGCTGTTTTCTTTTTTCATGTTGATTAAGTAACGAGCATATCTCTCAAATTTTGTAAATATCATGTTCATTTTACAATTTCAATGAGTTTAAATTATCGATTATTAGAACTCGAACGGGTCATGGGTACTCATACTCCTGTTTATAAACAGAATGATACATGTGTCGTTTAATAGCATCTTTGTCGTTATGTTGATTTCTCTATTATTTTGCTCATTTGTTATCGAAATGACATCAAGCATTGGACTCCCTAACTTAAGAAATTCGAAAATATTAGTTATGTGACAAATATTGATAGAATTGACATAGATTGTATAATATCAAGTTGGAGAAATCAAAAGACATTATCTACATTTGTTAGAAAATATAATTAATGAGTATCTTTCAAATTTTGTAAATGATATACTCATCTTGCAACTAAAATGAGTTCAACTTATTGATTATCGATGTTTGAATAGGTCGTGGATACTCATATTCATTTTTATTGACAGAACGACACACGTTTTGTTTAACGACACTTTTGTCGTTATATCGATTTCTCTAATAATTTGCTTCGTTTTTACTGCAACAATTTCAAACATTAGAATTCCCAACTTAAGAAAGTCAGAGATGTTAGTTATGTGACAAATATTTTTAGAATTGACATAAATGGTATGATATCGAATTGAAAAAATCACAAGGCATAATCAATATTCGTTAGAAAATATAATTAAGTAGCATATCTCTCAAATTTTGTAAACGTCATGTCCATCTCACAATTTAACTTAGTTCAATTTATCGATTATCGAGGCTCGAAAGGATCGTAGGTGCTCAGTAGTGTTTATAAGCAGAACGACACATGTATTGTTTAACGACACTTTTGTCGTTATGTTGATTTCTCCAATATTTGACTTTGTTTTCACCACAGCAACTTCAAGCATTGCACTTCCCAACTTAAGAAAGCCGAAAAGTTTAGTTATGTAACAAATATTAGTAAAATTGACGTAGATTGTATGATATTGAGTTGGATAAATCACAAGGCATTATCTACATTTGTTAGAAAATATAATTAATGAGCACATCTCTCAAATTTTTTAAACGTCATGTCCATGTTGCAACTTAAATAAATTCAATTTATCGATTATCGGTACTCGAATGAACCGTGGGTGCTCATACTCGTGTTCATAAATAGAACGGCACATATGTTGTTTAATGGCACTTTTGTCATTACGTTGATTTCTCCAACATTTGACTTCGTTTTCACCATAACGACCTCAAGCATTGGATTCCCTAACTTAAAAAAGTCGAAAATGTTAGCTATGTGACAAATATTGGTAGAATTGACATAGATTGTATGATATCGAGTTAGAAAAATTACAAGGCATTATCTACATTCGTTAGAAAATATAATTAATGAGCATATCTCTCAAATTTTGTAAACGTCATGTCCATCTTACAACTTAAATAAATTCAACTAATCGATTGTCGATGCTTGAACGAGTTGTGGGTGATCATACTCGTGTTTATAAATAGAACGTTGAATGTGTTGTTTAACGGCACTTTTGTCGTTATGTTGATTTCTTCAATATTTTACTTCGTTTTCACCATAACGATCTCAAGCATTGAATTCCCTAACTTAAGAAAGTTGAAAAGGTTAGTTATGTGACAAATATTGGTAAAATTGACGTAAATTGTATGATATTGAGTTGGAGAAATCACAAGGCATTATCTACATTCGTTAAAAAATATAATTAATGAGCATATCTCTTAAGTTTTGTAAATATCATGTCCATCTTGCAACTTAAATGAATTCAATTTATCGATTTTCGATGCTCGAATGGGATATAGATGCTCATACTCGTGTTTATAAATAGAATGACACACGTGTTTTTTAACGGCACATTTGTTGTTATGTTGATTTCTCCAATATTTTACTTCGTTTTCATCATAACGACATCAAGCATTGGATTCTCTAACTTAAGAAACTCGAAAATGTTAGTTATATGACAAATATTAGTAGAATTGACATAAATTGTATGATATCAAGTTGGAGAAATCACAAAACATTATCTACATTCGTTAGAAAATATATTTAAGAGAATCTCTCAAATTTTGTAAATGCATGTTCATCTTGTAACTTAAATGAGCTCAGTTTATCGATTATTGATGCTCGGATAGGTTGTGGGTGCTCATACTCATATTTATAGATTAAACGGCTTGTGTCGTTATGATAATTTCTCCAATATTTTGCTTCTTTTTCACCGCAACGACATCGAGCATTGGACACCTTAACTTAAGAAAGTCAGAATGTTGATTATATGACAAATAACAGTAGAATTGGTAGGGATTATATGATATCAAGTTTGTGAAATCACAAGTAATTATCTTCATTAGTTAAAAAAATAATTAATTCACATATCTCTCAAATTTTGTAAACAGTACATCCATCTTGTAACTTAAATGAGTTCAGCTCATCCATTATTGGGACTCGGATGGATCGTGGCTGCTTATACTCTTGCTTATAGATAGAACGACACTTGTGCCGTTATGATGATTTCTCCAATATTTTGTTTTTTTTTCCACCGTAACAATCTCAACAATTGGACCCCCGAACTTCAAAAAGTTCAAAATATTAATTATGTAATAAATATCAGTAGAATTGATATAGGTTATATGATATCGAGTCGGTGACATCACAAGTCATGATCTATATTTGTTAATAAATATAATTAAGGAGCATATTTTTCAAATCTCATAAATGGTATGTCCATCTTGCCATATAAATGAGTTCAACTTATCGATTATCGAGATTCGGAAGGTTCGTGCTTGTTTATACTTTTGTTTATAGAGAGAACGACACAAGTGTCGTCTAATGGCACTTATGTCGTTCGGTTGATTTTTTCAATACTTTGCTTCATTTTCACCACAACGACCACACGTATAGGGTGCCCTAACTTCTCTTGTGTTGTCCTCATGAATGAGTTTTTGTATTGTTAAAAAGTCACTTGAGCAATTGAAATGAGCAAATCTCTCAACTTTTAGAGACGATATGCCCATTTGCAACTGAAATGAGTATAACTTATTGATTCTCGGGGCATGGATGGATCGTAGCTATGTATACTCGTGTTTATAGGCTGAACGACACAAGTGTCGTTTAGCAGCTTTTGTGCCGTACTGTTGATTTTTCAAATATTTTGCTTCTTTTCCAACTCAACGATCTCAAACATTGAATCCTATAACTTAAGAAAGTAAAAAAGGTTGATCATGTGATAAATAGTTGAATTGATATAGATTATATAATATTGAGTTTTGTAAAATCACAAGTCAATGTATTGATATGTTATAAATATAATTAATGAGCACATCTCTCAACTTTTGTAAATGACATATACATCTTGCAATTGAAAGGAATTTAACTTATTGGTTTTCGAGATTTGGATGGGTTGTGGCTGCTTATACTCGTGTTTATAGACAAAACGGTACAAGTGACGTTCTCTTTACAAGTACGGCACAAACGACGTTCTCCTGGATAAGCTATATTTCTATAACGGCACTTGTGTCGTTCTTTTAAAACTTTTCATTTCAGTAACGACACAAGTGACGTTCTTAATAACACTTTCATTATCTAAACAGCATTTGTGCCATTCTCTTAGAACTTTTCATCTCAATAACGATAAAGTGTCGTTCTCAATGACCTCTCATCCTCAAGCATTGGATCTCTAAAGTACACATGAAAAGTAGATCGCGCAGCAAAGAACGGTTGAAAAAACATAGATTATTTGACATAAAGTTGATGAAAGCACAAGTGATTCTATTATTTTCAAAAAAATACAAGCAATGAGCATATTTCTCAATTCTTTTTAAATGTCATGTCAACCTTATAACTTAAATGAGTTCAACTTATTATTTCTCAAGGTATGGAAGAATTGTTGATACTGAAACTCGTGTTCATAGATAGAACGACGCAAGTGTCATTTTATAATCAGTAATGTCATTGGAGCTATTCTATTGATTTCTCCATTATTTTTATTTGTTTCCAACGCAACGATCTTCAGAATTGGACATCCTAAGTTGTTCCATTTTCATTTAACTTAAAAGAGATTAACAAAAATGTATGAAAAATCAACAAAACAACACAAATGTCGTTATTAATATGAAAACGACCATTGTGTCATTATAGGATTGTTTGAGCCCCCTCTCTTTTTCTTTTTCTTTTTTTAATAAGAATTTTCTAATAGTGTTTTGATGGAGAATGTGTAGCTAAAAAAAAAAAAAAAAATTTCAGTTTGCGTATATATTATTTTAACGGTACAAGTGACGTTCTCTTTACAAGTACGGCACAAATGACGTTCTCCTGGATAAGCTATATTTCTATAACGGCACTTGTGTCGTTCTTTTAAAACTTTTCATTTCAGTAACGACACAAGTGCCGTTCTTAATAACACTTTCATTCTCTAAACAGCATTTGTGCCATTCTCTTAGAACTTTTCATCTCAATAACGATAAAGTGTCGTTCTCAATGACCTCTCATCCTCAAGCATTGGATCTCTAAAGTACACATGAAAAGTAGATCGCGCAACAAAGAACGGTTGAAAAAACATAGATTATTTGACATAAAGTTGATGAAAGCACAAGTGATTCTATTATTTTCAAAAAAATACAAGTAATGAGCATATTTCTCAATTCTTTTTAAATGTCATGTCAACCTTATAACTTAAATGAGTTCAACTTATTATTTCTCAAGGTATGGAAGAATTGTTGATACTGAAACTCGTGTTCATAGATAGAACGACGCAAGTGTCATTTTATAATCAGTAATGTCATTGGAGCTATTCTATTGATTTCTCCATTATTTTTATTTGTTTCCAACGCAACGATCTTTAGAATTGGACATCCTAAGTTGTTCCATTTTCATTTAACTTAAAAGAGATTAACAAAAATGTATGAAAAATCAACAAAACAGCACAAATGTCGTTATTAATATGAAAACGACCATTGTGTCATTATAGGGTTGTTTGAGCCCCCTTTCTTTTTCTTTTTCTTTTTTTTAATAAGAATTTTCGAATAGTGTTTTGATGGAGAATGTGTAGCTAAAAAAATAAGAAAAAATTTTCAGTTTGCGTATAATATTATTTTATTGAAGAACGTACGATTAAAATGAGATCAAATTACTGTTTAATAATTCATTTTGATGAAAAATGAGACTCAAACAAGGGTTATATGTGTAAACACGAGTAAAAGTAATTACGTCTTATCTATGCCTCAGGAGTCAATAGTGGAACTCATTTACGTTATTTATGATATTGTCAAACTTTCTATGTTTTATATGTTAGGGAGTTCATTATTAAATATTGTTTTGTTTAAAAAATCGGATATAGGTGAATTTTAGGATATAGGTGAATTTCAGAACGTTGTCACTGGACATGAAAACGACAATTATATTGTTACTTGTATAAATACGAGTATAAGCAGTCACGATCTATTTGTTTCCTGAAAAATAATGAGCAGTACTTATTTATATTGTAATATGTACATGAAAGGTACAAAAATTGATAGATATGTTTATTAATTTAATCGACATATATAATTGTGATGACTTATAATTTCACCATCTCAATACTATAAAAGTTATGTCATTTCAATCGTTCTTTATGACTAGTGAATCTTTTTATAATATATACTTTAGTAAGTCCACTATTAGAGTCATTTTATTGAAAAAAATCAAACTACAGCAAATAATCACTGTAGTGTCGTTTACTTTACAGATAACGGTTGGAGTGGTGTTCTATATTTCATATAATAGTTGGAGTATTATTACATCCAATGATTGTAGAAAACACAAAAAGCACACTAAATACGAAAATAATACCAACTAAATATTATTTAATACTATATTTAATAATAAAAATACAACATAAATGCTATTTTTAAGAGTGTCTTTCTCCTTTCTTTAAATATAAATGATATGATAACCCAATCTTGTTCAAATACTAAAAAAATACCCAAAATAAGTGAGAATATAATAAAAAACATAATTTTAAGATAGCAAGAATGATGTTTGAAAAGAAGAAAATATGTTATTTTAATTTTGAAGACTTAACATTGAAGAAGATGAAAGGGAAAGAAGACGTTATTTTCACTAAAAAAAAAAAAGAAAAGAAATTAGGAAGTTGGAGAAGAAATGAAAAAATTGAAAGATATTAAATTTACAGCTAAAGGATAATTTTATCATTTTGCTAGCTAAAATATTTTACAATTTTTTATTTATTTTTATTATTGGTCAAAGGCATTTAACCAAGGTTAAATACATTATCAAGTTAGGCTAATGACCAAATTCCCCTTATATATTCACTCAGTTCCCCTGTTCTCTAGTCGATTACACGCTCAGGCGCTCACATTCAATTCTACATCTATAATAATCAGTAGAGAGGCGGTGAAGTTAGAAATAAATCAAATCAGAAAATGGCGACCGGGCGAGTAGATCTAGACGGGAATCCAATTAAGCCAATTACGATATGCATGATTGGAGCCGGAGGTTTCATTGGCTCGCACCTCTGTGAGAAGCTCATGACGGAGACGCCGCACAAGGTGCTGGCGGTGGATGTGTACAGTGACAAGATCAAGCACCTGTTGGAGCACTCGGGCTCGGGCTCACCACCTTGGGCCGATCGCATCCAGTTCCACCGACTCAACATCAAGAACGACCCACGACTCGAAGGCCTCATCAAGATGGCGGATCTTGTAACGTTCTTTGATTCCTTGTCATTTCTTCACCTCTTCTTTGATATATTCTCGTGGCATTCTGGCTTTGTGTTGTGGTGGTCGGATCTGCATTGCGATTGCTTTGGAAATTTGGATTTTCAATTTTTTTGTGTGGTGTTGAGCTATTCTAGGAAAATGCTTAATTTTAGTTTCTGTGATTGCTGTTTTAGTATATTCTCGTACTGGATTTAATTCTGAATTCCAAGTTTATCTGGATCTATGCTGGATACGCGCATCTGAAATTCTGTGTTATCACGTCGGAGAGTATAACTGTATATTGATTTATTGAGATGTGCTGCGGTGAACTTTTATATTCATTTAAAGCTGTGAAAGTACTGTATTTGTTCTATATTATACGCGGATTGTTTATAATACACTGAATTCGACTTGGATTGAGTTGCATACTATTTCTTGCAATGTAGACAATCAATCTTGCTGCAATTTGCACTCCAGCTGATTACAACACGCGTCCCCTTGACACAATTTACAGCAACTTCATCGATGCTCTTCCCGTGGTAAGTGCCTCGTGTCACATTTGTTGTTCATTTGAAAGATTCAATTAGTTTTACTTGCTGGCCGAAGTGAAGTTGGTTTGTAATGTGATTGCTTTTTCTGGATTTAGGTCAAGTACTGTTCTGAAAACAGCAAACGTCTCATACACTTCTCTACTTGTGAAGTTTATGGGAAAACCATTGGGTGCTTTTTACCCAAAGCTAGTCCATTACGGCAGGTAAGCCTTTGGCGTTTCTGGAATTAAAAATTCCTGCCTCTTCTTTAGAAAAAAATTATATAAATACATATAAGAAATCTTTATTCCCATATTCTATGTTGAGATTGTTGTGACAAGAAAATTGACGTACCACAAAATATAGGATCTATTGAACGATCTCTCAGTGAGTGGTCTCTGCACTGATTCTTTGATCTATAACTTCATTGAAATGTTCAAAGCAATTGTGATTGTCTATTGGTGAATTCTTGACCTCTTGTTCCCATGAATTAAATTTTTTGGCTGGTAAGAGTCCATCTGCTCCTGTGGAGTTGTGACCTTTTCAGAACCAAATATTTTCCCAACAGTGGAGTATAATCCCTTTTGCTCTTGGCATGAGAATAAGTCCTTGTCACATAAATGTCAAAACCGATCTTTTTCAAATACTAGTGCATTGGGATTTTAATTGAACTAATAACTCGTATGCACCATTCACAGTATTTAAAAGAAAACATGCAAATTTTTAATAGTGAGGATTAATTGAAACACACATATACTTCAGGCAGTTTTGATTGCACCTATCTACTTATTTTTCTGCAATAAAGTTTAAAACATAAGTAATATGAATGTTTTCAGTGGATAATGCTTTGTAATTTGAAGATTCTATGCATCATAATGGTAGATAAGCATTGGAGGAGCAGGGTGTATTCATATGTTACTGGTGACTGTTTTTTTTATTTTTATTTTAAGCTTTAGTTATCAAACAAATAAATAATTATTGTTTGATTAAACTAACTCTGTACTTCATATTTAACGTAATTTTCAAGGACTAGACTTCTAGAGTGAAACATGACTTAAATTTTACTGAAAATATAGTACAGCCATAAAATGGATGGGAGCAAAATGACAAAGAAAGAGAAGGAAGTTGCGGAGAGCACAACTTGATTATGGAATTACTTTCTTCTCTGTTTTTATTCTCCTTCAAAATTTCTTGCAACAACTGTAGCACGTTTGATTGGAGACTGTTATTGAGACGCTGGAGTTGCTTTGCATCATGTTTTCTGCCTTCTGTTGGTTTGCAGTTGTTCCTGTTTGTCCATTGCCCAATAACTTCGTGTTAGCTGTCTTCAACTTCCTTTAAATTAATAGTTTGGGATTCTAGTAGGGACTATCACTATTTTGTTATATTATAAACCAAATCTCCATCCTGTAACTGAGTTTTGTTATCTTTCAAGTTATAGTCCACTGTACAATATTGACAAAAGTTAGTATTAATTTTTGTTGGACAATGCAAAACGTATTAGTCAATGGACAATAGGTTCTGCAAAGCGCATTTCATGGCAAAACTTTGGGCATTGTGTAACAGAGTTTGTGATCCAAAACTAAAAGTCTATTCTAGGATTAACAAGATTAAAAACAGAAGTTGATTTAAACTGGGTTTGAGTAGTTTTGATCGAGAGCGTGTTTGGGACTGCTTATCTTATCTTACAAATGGGTGGACCTACCTTCAAAATAAGCCAACATAAGCCAGACGATTGGAGCTTATCTTTAAGATAATCCAACTCAAACATGCTCTAACCAGGACTTTGATAGTTTGATTAGTATATTTTAGAAGTTTGCTTTGATTTAAGTTCTTAACTCTGTAAAAGGGAACCTAGAATTTTCAATTTGGACACAACATTTTATTGATTACAACTTACAGATGTATTGAATTTTTCCTCCTAAGTCTTCTCTCTTTTTCCGCCCTCTTCTGTCTTTTCTTTTCTCCCTCTTCCTTTCAAATTCTTCATCAGGTTGCCTCCTTGGGTCCTCAGGTGATTGATTATATTTACACCTCAGGTGATTGATTATACTTGGAACAGAAATATGTAATAGTAAACTTAAATTCTTCCCTTCATGAAAATAAAAAGGCTAATTGACCTGCTTATTATGGAAACTCTCTGAAAAAATGGGTGAACCATGACAAGCAATTTTTCTCCATTATTCAAATAAATTGTGCCATACCTTCATATCTGTTGATAACGGTCATAAGATAGGGTTTACGAATCAAACCATGGGAAATTGCTGATTGAAATATTATTTGAGCTTATAACTCCTCGATGGATACTATCAAGTAGGGTTTGCAAATCAAACCATGGGAAATTGCTGATTGAAATATTATTTGAGCTTATAACTCCTCGATGGATACTATCAAGTAGGGTTTGCAAATCAAACCATGGGAAATTGCTGATTGAAATATTATTTGAGCTTATAACTCCTCGATGGATACTATCAAGTAGGGTTTGCAAATCAAACCATGGGAAATTGCTGATTGAAATATTATTTGAGCTTATAACTCCTCGATGGATACTATCAAGTAGGGTTTGCAAATCAAACCATGGGAAATTGCTGATTGAAATATTATTTACGGCAATAAACTCCTTGATTGTAAGATCATACATCATGCTGTCTTGGTGCTTTTAGTTTTAAATTGGTGGATGCTTGTCGTTGCCTCCATCCATGTATCTGAGGGCTTTATTTGGTTTTAGAGGAGAGTTAGCTCCAGTCTGGAAGGGAAAAAGAAAAAGAATAAGAATCTGGGTGGCCTGCATTAAAGTGAAGAAGAATCCTTGGGACATGTGCAACTTATTTCAGTGCTGCTTTTCTGCAGTAAAGCTTTAGGTAGAACTGGAGCGATGCACTGTTTTCCTAGTGTTAGCCAGAGAGTGAGAAAGTTTACTTGATTATTGCCTCTATTATTGCATGCTTTGTTGCATATGATCGGATACTTCTTTACTCCGTTTTGCAAGATATACTGCAAGTGGAAATTTTAAGTTGATATTTGCTGTTCATGTCATGGTTAAAACATACTAGTTTTCTTCTAAGTGTCTTAACTTCCATGTTAGAGGATGCATGACCTTGGAGAATCAGTGTTGATTGAATCGTCACTGCAATGCCTGTAGATCTTGCTTTATTAATTTATTATCTGTTTACTGGGATTTGAAATATTATTTGAACATAGGTTTATATGATTTATATGGATTTTCTGTTTTTTATCTTATCCAATTTAAGAATGTTATTCATAACTAGAAATACGGCTTTACAAGATTCCAAATATTCTTGAGTAATTAGAGATTTTCTGCTGGAATCTTGAAATAAGTCATTGTATATAACTATTGAATTCACGAAACATTTGGACTAACTCTTCACATAAGAGTCTTCAATGATAGACGCCAAGTCTCTCCTCAGCACCCAGAAAGACACCATATGTAGTTTTGCCTTCATAATTTATTAGTATTGTACACGAGTCTCATGGTAAATTTCTTTGCTTGTGTTTTGACGATGCCTGCTTTTTATCTGGAGCATTTTACTGCACTATTCCGTGCCTTAACAGTTCTTTGATGCAGTTTTCTGCC
>NW_019238535.1:74099-84206 GCF_002742605.1 Olea europaea var. sylvestris | reverse complement strand
GAGTTATTCTTCAAGTCTTGTTCTTTGAACAAATGCAGTTGAGGAGGGCTTTAGCCGGCTGCCTGAACGATCTGGATACTGAAAGTGCCCCCGCAGCTTCATTGGCTGCCCCAAATGAAATAACCGGTCAAACTGTTCAACGAGATGGGTGGGTAACAGTTGTTCGTGAGAACCAGGTTCTAAAAGTCGACATGGAAAGGATGAGAACTCGAGTTGGAGAGCTAGAACAAGAATTCACTAAAATTAAGGAAGAAGTGAAAAAGGTGACCAAGTCACATAGCTACCTTAGTTCCCCTCGGTTTGTCACTCGGAGGATTGGATGCAAGCTGCTTCCCCGGTCTTCAGATACCGAACCAGACGTCGTGGATAGCACAGCACCGACTCCCAGAGCATCAATCGAGCAGGCAGAAACTTCCGCCCGCCACTCCAGACATCGGAAAAGTTTCTCTTTGTTTTGAGTGTTGTAATAAGAGAAATTTGCCTCTCTCACACAACCCCCTTCCGTAAATTGGATATGGGATTTGGTAAATCACAGAGGAAGCAATTGTTAAAGCACAAATTGGGGAGTCCCCTTGAATAGTTGAACTCATGCACAGTCATCTACAGAGCTTCCATACAGGTAAATACGACATTCTACTCACCAAACAAGTACATATTCTATATCTCATATTTTCATACTTACGGTTTATAAATGTATAGCTCCATGAAACCAATGTATAACTTTGTAAGCATCCAAATTATAAAATTTTCGGTTCCTTATGGTCATGTACACATACCTACTAGAGCTTGTGTAGGAAAAATATGGTAGTTATTATTAGCATTAGTTTAGGCGGTCCATGATGTTGACTTTAATGTTTTAACAGATTTTGTGCCGATGAGTTTGCTTTATTTATCAAAGATGATTTCTGTTGCCCGAATATCAGTAGAATACATGTCATCCAATTGTCGCTCGTCTTGAAACTCTTCTTCTTCTTTTTTCTTCTTTTTTTTTTTTCATTGTTTGCGAACATACTACGTTATGAATTCTTAGAACCCTAGAATTTCTTTTAGTTTTTATTGAAGAAACTGTAATTTTTCCTTTTTGAATTTACCTGGAATGAACGAATGAGCATTGTGTTTTGGGTGAATTTCTCAATATCCTCACGTGAAACAATGCTGGCCACTCCAATATGAGACGAAAGAAAAAGGAAATGCAAATCACTTTTGACATACTTAAATAAGGAAGGTTGGATAAGAAGGATCGAGTGTGGTTAAATTTGGAGCTCGAACTATAAATTTATTTATTTATTTTTATTTTTTTGTCAACGAAGTAAGGTACAGTAGAGTTACTGATTATAGTAACTTCGAACTGTTTGAAATTACGGGAAAGTTATAGAGATAACATCCAAATGAATATATGATTGATGTTAGGTGTAGTTTAAAAGGCCATCATAAGATTTTAGTAGTGGTTGATAGATTTGGTTAAGAATTTAAAATCCAAAACAAGCTGCAATCATTCATTACAAATCAAATGCTTTCCTCTATAGGTATAATATGAAATTGTTATACTAAAATCTAGTGGATGAGATCTCATATTCACCAAAAGTCAGGGTTGAACTAAGATATCAAATTGCACCACTAATAAATAAGATTATAGATGAAAGCTTCTTTTAATCTACACTTTGGATATCTTCTATAAAGTGAAAAGCTGCTTTAAGACTAAAAAAACTTACTTTTCAATCTATTTAGACAATTTTTTAGTCCCCGTTTGAGCCACATTATTGTAAAAATGAGAATGAAAAATATAACCGTTACAAGTCCCATACAAAAAATAAAAAGTCAAATATGGTAGTTTGATGTGATGAATAACGATTCTATTTTTCATTTTAATGAGAAAATAATGGAACTCAAACATGGCTTTAATAGTAAAAAGTAGAACCACAAACCATCCCAAATAGATTCTGTAAAGAGACGCGAGAAGAAATTTTGAGCATCGCTTTCTATAGATATCTACTTGACTTCAAGTAATTGAGCAATAGCTCCAAATCGTCAAAAATATGAATCCCATGTGGGATCAAGAGTTCGCCGTTTTTTCCAGACCATCTGCCATATCAGAACCATACAGAATACTGGACAAATGTATAATAAAGTAATTATGCATTTTTTAAGTCCTCTTCTTCTAGTTATTACAGCACTTGTGCATACCTACAAACACATAATCATCGTATGGGGATTAAATGCCACCAAAAATATATCTTAAGCAATTCCTACCGAACAAGAATACCATAGGGTAACAGATTACAGTACAGCGAACATGTCCCAACATAAGCTTAATAGAGAACGAACCTGGAGCATTTTCAAACCGAACTTCACTATCCTACTCAGAAGTACCTCACCAAAGAAGTCTTTCTATCACGGGGTCGAAGGTTCCCACAACAAATAAATTGAGCTCTCAAGCTAGTGCTACAAAATAAAGCCATATTGGAAATAAAAGCTTCGCTAGAGCTGTTGCTCATCATTTCTTTCATTCCCATTTTCTTTACGGGCATTTCTTTCTCGATTCTGAATGAGTGAATTATGTATATGCCGATTGAAAGTTTCTGCTAAGAACAACTATTGAACTCCACTCCATTTAGCCCAATCTACAAACTGCATTCCACCGTATATATTGTTGGCAAACCTTACACCCACTGTGAAAGCCATGGCAACAGGTGGGATCTGTTTTCCCAATGGTGAAGCTTCTACAAGATGCTCCAATCCATTAATAATCTGGTAACGAGTGTTCGAAGATACCGCAAGGAAAACACCTGATCGAAATTTAAAAAAAAATAAAATAAAACCAAAAGGAGGAATGAGTCATGGTAAACATAGCCAACTATGACGAGCAACAAGAAACTACTGGAAAAGAAATCCTATGTCAGCTGAAAATGAAGGTTAGTCAGGTATTCAAATATAAAATATCAATTGCAAAAATTTGTTATTCTCTTTCTTCTTTAATTTCAAAGTTCTTGAAGCATAAATGGACATCACAGATCTATTCATTTCCTGCCTCTTTAATAACTTGAATATTAACCTCCCATACGCAACATATTTCCCTTGCACCCTACTATTCTCCTCTTTTGTTTACGCCTCTAAAATTGAGTAAATCAGTCTTCAATGTCAGTTATCCTGACGCCTGTTATCATATCGATCTCAATAGACAAAGCACTTTATGGCTGTTATACATCAAGAAGGACGTTGCTATTATTATTGTACACATATTCAAAATAATAATTAAACATTTCAAGTTAAAAATTAAACATACCCCATAGGGCAGCACTTTTCACCAATGGGGGAACAGGTATGTCTTCTTCTGACTTCTTTATACTCCTGTCATGTAGAAAGGTACAGCCATATAGATAACAGATGGAGAAAACAAACATTTACCCAGATGACTGTATATTAACCACAGAGGGTAACAGCAGCTCACAACAGCCATTAGGAGAAATCATTGATAGTTTGCAGAACACCAAACAACATAATTGAACATATCTTTAAGGGTGTGTTTGATTGACATGGAAAATATTACCTAGAAAATAAAATATTTTCCATCTTTTGTGGAAAATAAAAACTACCTCTACCCAAGGAAAATATTTTCCTTAAAAACAAGTAAAATTAGGCATATTTTTAAAAGTTGGAAAATGTTTTCCATGGAAAAAAATAGCAATCAAACACTCAAAGTGAAAATTTGGATGGAAAACTGATATTTTCCATGAAAAATAAATGTAATCAAACATACCCTAAGTGATACGTTTAGTTTATTATATACAACAGAACGCGAGAATAAAGATTTCTATTCTTCCAAGCTCTCCAGGAGACTTAGTGAAGATTAGTAGAAACAATTAAGATCAATTTTATCTTGGGCAAGCAAAAGTATTTGGATTTAAATTTCTTGAAAAAACACGCCGTCTACCTCAATAGCAAAGTATACCAACAATTTCACTAGTAAAGAGCAGTTAACTGATTTCCAATGTGTCAATCCAGATCTTAACAACACAATATATGGATGAAAGAGAGAGAGGAAAGAGAAGAGATCAAATATTGTTCTTTACCGTTTAGCCGTCATGATCATATTTGCAATGCCTTGGCCAATAAGACCACAACCGAATCCAACTGAGCCGTACAATACACCCTACATGCCAAATAGGCACATCAGCAAGCAACAACAACCACCATGTAACTACAATTGCCAGTCAAGCTTCGTGTATGACTAGGCAAAGAAGATGATAAAGTAAAGACATTTCTTCAGGTAATTCATGGCAGCGTAAAGATAATTGGATGAATCCTTAGCAGATATCACCTTGTAAAAGTATGTTGCGATCCGCTGCTGTGATGAAAACTTGATTCCTGGTCTCTCAGCTTCAAAAACACTATATGACCACAAATATTTACAATCACATATCCATTGATCATTGATTGTGGCAGGAAAGATTTGCATTGCCATTGGCTCAGAATCAGCATCGCAAAAAGGGAGTTCGAAAATTGGGAAAACTATGAAGGTTCCAAAACACATGCGGTTAACAGTTCAATTGGATGCTAGAGACAATCTGTACAAGGCTTGATCAGAAAATCATTCAGGATTATTTAAGCAAATTGCAATGAAGTTTTAATCAAGATTATAACAACGAATAATATAGTCGTTTTCTATATATTCTATATTTTGTACCGTCACATAACTATCCCCATATAAATGCAACCAGATGTCTGAGTTCAATTATATATAAATAGAATTCTGCTGGGAAGGCTCTTAACATACAGAAGTACAATACTAACTTGCAGCCTGAGTGGGTTAAAACTAAGAAAAATGTAATTCCAACTTCCAACCACTGTTTATTCTAATGATATCAGACAACTATTCCACTTAACCAATAGCTTTCAGTACCATCAAGCAAAGGGCTAAGAGAAAACAAGCTGCAACAAGAAGAGTACTTAGTGCAGAATATATCTAGAGGACTCCAAGTGGTAGTTAAGATCCATACCCTACAAATGCATGACTTACCTGCTGGGAAGAGCTCCACAAATATGCTGCACACGTCCAAGAAAACCACTGGAAACTGACCGCTTGCCTATACGAGCATAAGGTGCTAACATGCCAACCAAAGCAATGTCAACAACAATGCCAACCAAAAGATCAGCAGCATACAATTCAAACTCAGCCCAGAAATCCTTTCCCCTTTGCTTAACTTCTGCAAATGTCGCACAACAAGAATCAATTACCACCTGGAACACAACCAAATCATTAGTCAAACATCCACCAAACAATCAACGGAAAAATTATATGCAACAAGTCACATGTAAATAATTATTCCAAATAAACATTTCAAGCAAACAGTATACTATCTATATAATTGCGGATGACTTCAAAGAAGTTTCCCCCATTGTAGGGAGTCTAAGATACCTTAGATTTCTCTACAGAATGGCAAGAAAAGAGAAGGAACAAAGGATCCAAGTTCTTACCAAATCACAGTGTCATTTTCCAGTAGAAAATTACACGTGTTTGTCGAGATGAGAATAAGAAATTTAGAAAAGGATAAGAGAATTGGGAAGTCAGTTCTATTGAGAGAGAGAGAGAGAGAGAGAGAGAGAGACATAATCGTTAGAAAACAAGAAGAGAGAAAGGAAGTTGAGACTACAGATCTCTATAAAATCTCTAGTTCTATTAGGAGTTTGAGATAATATTCTCCTGACTATTATCACTACCTTTATCATGGTGCATGTGAGGGAGCAAGAAATTCAAGGTGCACGAGGAAGAAAACTTGGAGGTAAGGTGACAGAGAATTGTTGCAAATAGAATTAGGAAGGAAAGAGAAATAGATGGAGGCAATTGGACTACATGGTAGGAGGTAAGATAGCTCTAATGGTGAGGTGAATGGCAGCATGTGAAGTTGAAAGGGTGATAGAGAGACGGCTAGGTTGGAGCAGAGTGGTAGTGGTGGGGGTTAAGGACTGGAAATTTTATGTCTTGGCAAGGTGGGTTTGTAATAAGCCTGGTTGGAAGAAAAAGAACAATTTTGTATTTCTATAGCTTTGCTTAAAGTTCATAGGTCAACTTAACGTTGTAGAAGTCATTAACTTTATAAGTGGTAAATGTAATGCAACAAATAACCAAAAGCGTCTTTTGTTAACAAAGCCCGTCAGAAGTAATTGTTTGCTATAATAAGAAACTATTATCTTCCATAAGGTAATCACAATCAGGAAAAAAAAATAACTTATCAATCATCACATCAGTTCTTAAATTCGATGTCGCTAAAGCAGAAATTAGATAGTGATTAAATATCTAAACTACATACACTAAACCATATACGAAAGTACAAAAACTCAAGCGAACCTCTGTTCCAACTTTAAACAAAAATGACGGATCTGCCAGCATGCGATTCCTAAGCATCGAACAATGTCTCATAAGAAATCCTAATGGCCCAACTGAACCCTGCGATATTAATCAAAATAACATTAAAACCAATATGTAGATCACAACCACATATACCCTGACAGTATTTGCATACACATAATGAATTTTTATTTATATACATTAACATGTACCAACAATTAGTATATGTTCTCTCAGCTTTCCATTAACGACCAACAATTAAAACTGCACGATTAAACTTCAGCTAAAATAAATTGATGATTCTGTTTTCAGTTTAACGATCCCAATTCCATGACGTACTTAGTGTTAAACTAATCGACATGCATTTTCACCTGAAAATCTAAATAACGAGCAAGAATCAACTCCCGAAGCCCTGTGGTTTTTGCAGCTTCAAGCATATCCGGTGGCAGATTCGCACCCCGAATTTCTGCCTCCTTCATAACATCCTCGCACTTCATTATCGGCCCAAACTCCTCTTCATCATCATCACCCTCTTCTCCACCACCGCCGCTGCCGCCACCACCTGGGGGAAACAGATCGTCTCCGCCGTCTCCATTCCCATCAATTTCCGTACCCTCAAAACCTTCTGACGACGAAATCGTTTTGGCCACGGACTCCGACTCGCTGCATTTCACTCGGAACAGTTTTTGATTGCCGTTCTTAAAGGACCGGTGATTCGAAGGTGTAAGCTCTGCAAAGATTTTAAATTCAAAACAGGCATTGCTGCTTGTGCAATGATGCAACGAATTGTTACCGTCCGCTGAATTGCAAAGTTTGGAGATTGTGAGGCCCGTTGGAATAAAAATTGCTGACATGATTTTAATTCAAAATCAATTTCAAAGTAATAGGATTGTGCGTGTTTTTGGTGTTGGACTGCGTCTTTTGTTTGTGTGTAGGGTTGGCCGCCGTTCGAGTGCGACTCTTAGTCTGTGACCATTTATTTATTATTACTCTGCGCAAGTTGGTTGTACTTTTAGGACAGTTTTATCCATTGTTCGGAAATTTACACTGCAGTTGCCATGGGGTTAACGGGTATTTGGCAAAAGAATCCAATATGGAAGATTTTTGAGTTAATTTCACAAATGGTCACTGAAGTTTGTACAAAAATTCAAATTGATCGTAGAAGTACAGTTTCCATTAATTACTTTGGAAGTAGAAACGTGTGACGTGTAACGTGTTGGGCCTGCCTGGGAGTTTTGAGTTTGACTCGGAAAGGAGGAGAGAGTTGGATGAGTCTAGAGAAGGAAGAAGCCTCCGTCCCACGGCGGCGATTATCCTGCACCACCCACTTCGACGCCCTCTGGTTTTGCTATTGTACGCCGCAATCTCCTCCCGTCTCCTTTCTACTTAATGAATTGCATATAATTCTTATAATTTTACCACGATTTGGCACTGCGGCCATAATTTCATGAATTGACCGATTAGGTTCTGTGATTAGATAAATTAACTTTACTTATACCTGTTCGCGTATTTATTCATGATATGGTTTGATTAAATGGAAATTAAAATTTAGATCTTTTTCTTCATATGAATAAATTTAGATCAACGGTTTCAGAACCACTTGGATGGGACTCCATACGATTAAGAGTCATTACAAATTTACATTGTAAAACTTCGGTCGACAAGACTAGTTGTAACCACCATAAATTTAATGAAATGCATTCTTTTCTTCTTTATGGAGACTTTAGATGTTGGAGGTGCCCCATTTTGTTAGTATTTTCTTTGAAAGTTTTGTCAATGAATGTTGAGGGCTGTATCTAGCTTCCCTATTGTGAGTATGTTTGATATGAATTTCGTGAAATGTGATTTTTTTTGAGAATGTGTGGTTAAAAATTAAAGAAGAAATATGAATAGATGAGCAAAATTACTTTACTAGGAGAATGTGCGGTAGAAAATGAGTTTGAAAAAAATTTACAGAATTTGTACTGAACAGGGGCACAAAAACACGAGTATTCAAATTGAACTGCAGTTTAAGTTTAAGCAAATTTACAACATGAACAAATCAGCTGAACCACCAGTTTGTCTATCCTGCAAATTTGTGGGCTGGGCATAGTAGGAACGTTCAGTTTGCTCAATTATCTGACATCAACTAATCCCAAAGTTTTTGGAAGATCATCTGGTACTAGGTTTAAGCACAACGGTCTTTTGGTTGAATTCATTTGCTTTATTTTTATTAAGGTTTCCTGTCAATACACAGGCCCCCTGAAAGTTTAAATTTATCTGTGATTTCCATTTTACAATCATCAAATATATGGACTATCATGTTTTGGCAGCCCCCGTCCATCAGATGCAGCAATATTATCGGCTTGGTGATCTTGACAATTGTTCTGGAAAGTGGACTGCTCTTGTTTATTGTTTAAGTCTCAAAACAAAAAGATTTTCTGGAGTAGAGGTGTGTCTCGAACTTATACACAGTCAATGCTGGATAATTGATGCTTTACGTTAGCATGAGAAAACAGAAATCTAGAGATCTCAAATTATTGTAAAGATAAAATTGCAGCCTGCATCAATAGACTCTGCCATGTGTCCAAGTAGTAATCTCCACCATAGGCAGGTAATTAGGTTTAAATATAGCATTATCCAGCGAAAAAGGGGTAATCTGGTATGGATGACAGATGCTTTTTCTTTGGAGCAATGCTTATTTATAGAGAAAGAACGTGGGAGGGAAAGAGAAAGATCTACACAAGATTGCCTGAGAAATGATAAGTTTGATTAATTGAGATGGAATGTTAATTTTGATTGGATTTCACCCACCATTATAAAATGTGCCAACCTCAAAAGTCATATTGGTTTCTGCTTGACTGCATCAGATATTCATGTAATTGGAGAGACCTAAATGTCTGTAACTATAAACTTTAACTCTGCTCTCTGGCTGTACGATCTTTCTTCTTGTTTTATAAGGGGTGTTCTTTCCGAATAATCTTCAGGATAGCCTGTTTTCTATTATAAAAATAAAGGCATTTTGTTGATGCAACAACTATATTTTGATTCAAATCTGGAATAAAACCCTAACTCAGATATATGATTAGAACTACCATAGCTTGATTCAGTAATATCCTGGGAGGATGTTCTACAGTAACGAATGCAATATATAAATTCTAGACCTATAATTATATTACCTTGCTATAGCACTAAAAGATACTAAAACTTTTTCGATGCAACTTCTGGAGATGAAAGTGTATCACAGGGATGGACTTTATCATATGAACTTCAAATGGACTTTTCAAGATATAAAAGGTGTGGTATGTAGGTGATAGGCCTCCATTTCTAGAAGAGCTCGGAAGAAATTGAGAAGAATATACATCAACAGAATTCTGTTATGGCGGGGGGGGGGATTATTTAGAAAGGATCTATAAATACAGAGGCAACCTGGAGGGTAGAGGGCAGGATTTAAGTGAGTAAAAGTGAGGCTTAGGAGAGTGTAGTCCTCTCGAATGACTATATGTTATTTTCCTTTTTGAAATCATTTTCGGCATTCAATAAGAGTTTTGCTTATACATATTCCGTTCTTTGTTTTTCCCGGTTAGAACTTTAACAGTAGGATATCCCAAATTGTTTATTTTTATGTTTGCATTTAAATCACTGCATCTAAGTACTTCGTAGAAATCCAGTTACATTCAATATCAAAGCTGATCTATTTAGATGACAACTATTTGTTCTAGTTATCATAGCACAGGCAACACGGTCAATAGTGAACGAGATCATTTTCCGCAGCAATACCA
>NW_019238535.1:63569-74042 GCF_002742605.1 Olea europaea var. sylvestris | reverse complement strand
CCCAAATTCAGTTATCATCATACTCGTAGGATAATTTTCTGGAAAATGCTGCTTTTTCTCCCTATGTACCTGCAAAAGCATTTAGAGTTTGGACTTTGCTTTTTTACTTTAATATATTCAGTATAATTGCCTTTTAATATGCTCTTTTTAATTTTATGTTACAAGTACTAGTTTAGTTGCAATAAATTACAAGATCAAACGAGGAATATGTTTTACCATAGGCCACGTTTCATTTTCTACCCATGATTAGCTGCTAAAAGCTTTTATCCATGATCAGTGAAACTGGCATATATAGTATCTTCAGTTCACCGTTTTTAACTACCTGTGACATAGCAAACATGGCTTTGGATATAATCGTGGTTACATAGCGCTACAAAATCACTTCAAGTTTGTCAATTAAATTTCAAAACTCTCACTTCATTTATTACGACAGTCTTCAGCGTCACAATTTCCTTGTCATCTTTAATGAGCTTTTGAAGCCACCTTTACTTTTCACCAGGCTTAGGATGAGAAAGGGTTTCCCTGCCAAAGTTGAAGACTTCTCGTATAGGAGAATCTTTTGATTCTTATTGCTTTGAATTGGAATAACAATTAGAACTTCTGAATGCAGGAAATTATTGAGACTCGGGAAAAAACCAAGCCTCATATATGGTTTTTCCGGTCCCCAGAAGAAGCAGCACCTCATTGGAAAGAGCTCTTTGGAAATCTAGATGGGCAGGAATGATCATTTTTTATCATCGATAATAATCATGCTCATTCCATTTGCGTTTTACTTTTGTAGCAAGAAACTGACCTAGTAAACAATGTTTTTACTCGATTTAGTTCTACTCAGCATTAATGGTGCAACCAAGATAAAGGGTCGGAAACTATAGTTCTCGATTTTGAAGGATGTTATAGACTATAGATCTCTGGCATATACATATATTTTGTATAATCTTCCATTCATTTTTAAGTGAAGATTATATGATTTTAGTATCTTGTTACTATATATCTACTTGTGTTAATAGCTTGCACAATGAAGATGTGGCGATGGAATAATACCTTGGATTTTGAAAGAGCGAAGGTAATTAATTGCTAGATTGAACTTGAGTTCACACATATAGCCTTTGTTTGGTAGGGATTAAAATTAGTTTTTAGCAGATTTTAATAAAAGTTGATGAAATATGTGATTGAAAAATTGTAGGTCCTGTGAAATATGTGATTAAGATTAATTGTTGACTTTTACTTAAATTAAAATCCACCAAATAGGGCATAATAAAAATTTATTGTCTGCATCGTCAACTTGAGTTTATACATATGATGGCTGTGAAACTTGATCGATGATCTAATGGTAAGTAAAGTATCGTCATAGCTATATTTTGTTTCTAATTTATTATGTGTGATATTTTTTTTTCATATTTAGACATTTAATTTTTGTGATGCAAAATCGATGCCAAGAGTGGAAATTTCATGCGATTGACGCAAATGACTTTGTAACTTTGATAAGAAAGATTTTTTTAATTTTTTTTTTGATGTTTCGACTTAGGTTCGATTTTTATTTTTGCTTTTACTTCATATAGAAGAGTTTTTGGAAGAAGTTATCTTACTTTTTTGTTTGGAAACTAATTTTTAAAATAACTTCTTATTTCGAAAATGCTTTTAGAAGGAGTCACATTAGATCGACTTTCCTTAAAAACATTTCTAACCAGAAGAAACCCTATTTATACAATTAGTCAAATTGGTTCAAAAATAATTTTTGAATCTCAAAAGTTTCTTTTGACTTTTCAAAAATCATGTCAAACAACATTTTCTTGAAGTGCGGCACTTCAAAAGGTAGTCTGGCACAAAAACTTTATTGCCAGATTTCGAGTCACCTTCCATACAACGAGCTCTTTATCTTTATTGCGATATTGACGTCGATTGTTGTGGTTGCTAATTGGTTTAGTGAGGTGCTAGATTCATCAGGGTTGAAATCAAACTTTGTTTATAGATTGGTGGTTTTTGTTAACTTTAGTATTTAGTGGGAATTGTAGGATAATGGCACGTTTGTTTAATAGTTGGTGTTATTTACTGTATAGTCTTCAGTGCTTGCTTTAGCAATAGAAAAATTATATTATTTGGATATATTTTTTAATGTGTTCTTTTAATATTTTGTACAATAAGTGTCATTTTAATATGCTAGTTAGTGCTTGATATAAAAAATATATTATTCTATTTGGGTTTTGTTTAATTGGTTTTCTTGTTATGCTAGATTACTTGATATATGACTTTTCAATCTGATTTATGAAGTACGTAAACATTAAAGAGAGAACGCACTAGAAATTATTTGACAATACATGAAAATGCCACCAGAGACAAGACGTGAACTAATAAAGTGTGTTCTTTCTTTATTTTCACGTAATAGTAATAATAATAATTAATTAATTAATTTCAAGGCGAAAATGTGCAACGGGGATTGCGTTGGGCTATAGTCTCCACTCATTGGTTATTTTCCACCATATTTTAATTCCACTTGCGTTTCTCAAAATTTTCTCATTGTAACATTTGTGTGTCCAATTTATTCGTCTCATTTTATCCTCAATCTCCCATTAATTGACTCCTCTCGTCTTTGATAATGTTTTTCCCATGTTTTTAAAAATAATAATAAATAGAAAAGTGTGACAATGTTTTTCCCACCTTTTAAAATACAAAAATTGAATATTTCAGTACAAAACATCTTCAAGGATGAATTGTGCTAATTATGAAAATATTAAGATAAAAATTCAACGAAAAAAATTAGAGATTTAAGTGTTAAATGGGACAAGATTAAGCATCTTAAATGCAATTAAAATGATGGCGAAAAAATTTAAAAAAATGATACTAATATAACTATTGTTTTTAATTAGGGCTGGGCGTGATTTAGATCGGTTCAATTCTAACAAGAATCGAACTAGACCCGAAATTTTCAGGTATTTAGTAATTGAAACCGTCGAGTTCAAATTTAATTATAGAATCGTTCGGGTTTGGTTCCATTCAGTTCCCGGATTCTGTACTATAATAAATCTTTTTAATCTTTACAAAACTACATTAATTCAACTAATGAAATGTCCAATTTTAGCTCTTACAAAATAATGTAGATCAATCTTATGTATTTTTTGCGTCTCTCTTTACTGAGTTTTTCATAGATTTGATTGTTAAAATCATAGGAAGAGAAAGATAGTGAGCTCACATAATTAAGAGAGACGCTATCGAGTTTTAATTCGATTTTTTTAAAACGATAGAAATGACAAAATAATAGATTTGGGTAAAAATTAGATCAAATTGAATAAGTTCGGTTTGGACTAAAAATTAGAAATAGGAAAATCATATTTTTGGATTTGAGCTAAATCAACTAGTTATCAAATTTATTTACAAAAAAAATAAAATAATTTGACTTATTTAAAATAAATAAATTAAAAATTTAGAGAGATTCAATTCTCATTTGGTTCTTCGATTATTGATTTAGAACCGAGAACCAACTTGAACTGAACCCATCAATTCTCGATTCAGATTAAATTAAAGTCAATTTTATATTATTATAAGAGTCTAGGGACGAGGGGAGCAATTTCAATTATGTCCGAATTTATAGGTATCAAAAATCGCAAGTGTGCACTGTACAAGGAGCTGTTATAAATTTTATAAAAAAAAAAATTAATAATAAAATTTGAGATTTTTTTTTTCCAATCCCTTAAGTCACAGTTTGGTTCAGTTAAAAAAAATGATTAAAATCTAAATCAAAGTCAACAATTAATTTTAACCACTCATTTAATGGGATATACCAATTTTCAACCACACGTTCCATCAAATTTTATCAAAATTTACTAAGAGCTTGTTTGGTAGGGCTTAAAAGCCAATTAAAATCAAATTTTTGACCGTTATTTCGCTATTCCAATCGTCATTTTTGAATTTTTCTCTCATAGGTAAGACTCACTTTCTCTCTAACGGTCAAAAAATTAATTATCAAAATCCCTACCAAACAAGCACTAAATATCTCACTTATTTTTAAATCAAATATATATTTTTTAATATTTGTGCATGAATCAATGAGCGTTTGGTGCTTAATTTTTTACAAAAACTAAAAGGCGACTAGAAGTACATGTGGTGTTTTTTAATTTTTACATTCATTCTCTTTAAGGTGTTCTCTTTTGCGTAGTGTTTTGTACTTCTTTTTTCGGTATTCATATTTTCGCTATAAAAACATGCTACTTGCTCAACTCTCACAACACAAGTTTTTGTATTTTCACAATGGCCGCAGTGCTTCTCCGTCTCTCTTCTATGTTGATGTAATAGAAAAGAGAGAGGGTACATATATCTAAAACGAAATAAAGTGTAAAACTGAGAATATCCACTGCAGTTTCTTGATTGAACTGAATTGAGAAAAAGGGAGATCGAGAAACAAAAAATGGCCGAGGTTTCTCTCAAGAGTTTCATTCCAGAATCATTTCCGCTCTCCACGGCAGATATTACAGGCCAAATTGGGTTGCTGTGGGAACTGATCAAGGTGCCATTTGTGGTGCCACTGCTGAGAGTTGCTGTATATATGGGCTTGGTTATGTCTATGATTGTATCCGCGGAGAGGCTTTCCATGTTAATCGTTGTACTCTTTGTCAAACTGTTTATGAAAAAACCCGAAAACCGGTACAAATGGGAGCCATTGCAGGAAGATGTTGAGATTGGCGATTCAGCTTTTCCTATGGTTCTTGTCCAGATCCCCATGTACAATGAAAAAGAGGTCTTTTTGTTTCGAATTAATCTAATTGTACAAAGTTTTTTTACAAAATAACAAAATTTAGACAATTGATTTTCATTGATTTAAAAAACTATTTTTGAAATAGTTGATTTAAATGTTGTTAACACGTAGTTTGTAAACTAAGTTTGTCAACCAAATTTGTACAAATAACATGATTTTTCCATTTCAGAGTATATACAATTTGGAGCCCTGCATTAACATACTTGTCAAACTCTTTTTTCTACCTATTCATTTTCAATCACATATTCTCGTAATAAAATATTCTACATGTAAACCCAAAACTTTTCCCACTTTTTAACAACACACTCTCTTAAAAATCACTATTCAAAACTCTTTTTTTCAAAAGTATGGTTGCCAAACAAGGTGGGGTGTGAGAAAAAGGCTGATGTTTGTTTTGTTTTTTTTAAAAGGTTTACAAGATCTCCATTGGTGCAGCATGTAATCTTTCATGGCCTGCTGATCGTTTACTGATTCAAGTACTTGATGATTCTTCTGATCCTGACATCAAGGTAAACATTAGAAATTTACCACTTACTTCTTCGCATAAAGACGAAATTCAAATCCCACTTCGAAATTGTTAAGTTTTATACCAAGAAATTTTTATCTTTTCTTTCAGAAATATATAGCACATGCATGCAGTAGCAAAACTCTTAAACAAACACTATCCCTTAAGATTTGAGGTTCCATCTTAAGAGGAGTAGTTCAAAGTGACCAATCTTAGAATTCGTATGCTCATTTATTGAGTCTTAATCGGATCGAATAACTCGTTGAGGTTTAATGAGCTCTGATACCATGTTAAGACTTAGGATTGTTCAACCCTGTTAAGAAGAATAGCTCAAAACCTTAAAAATTGATCTATGTTTTCATCTTTATTCGATGTGGAATTTTATCCCTTAACACTATCTTGGTTCACACAAGCGGTTCATATCTCGAAGATTAGAGCTAGCAGTATTAATCTCAGTTTCTCTTTAGTGTTAATTGATCAAATTTCTCGAATTGGCTCGAACAAGTTCAAATCTATTTATGTGTTACTTTATTTAGCTTTGCTAACCAAAAAATATAAGGGTATTTTTCAAAACCGCATCTGTTTTCATTCGTAGTGTTTAATTTTAGTATTTGAGAATATCCGACCTTAATACATAATCACAAAATTACGTTATCGATTTAAATTTTTTTTTTTTCCTTCTCTTGGTTTTATCGCAGGATATGATTGAGAAAGAATGCATTAGGAGGGAAAATAAAGGCGTTAACATTAGGTACCAAACTAGAGAAACAAGAAGAGGATACAAGGCAGGAAATCTTAAAGAAGGTATGAAACATGATTATATTAAAGAGTGTGAATACGTCGCCATTTTCGATGCTGATTTCCGACCTGAACCGGATTTTCTCCGACGATCCATCCCTTTTCTCATGCATAACCCGGAACTTGCCCTTGCACAAGCTCGTTGGAAGTTTGGTAAGCCTCACAGTCCAAAGAACAATTAATTCCCGCAAAAAGGCATTAAAGAAAGTATATTGATGCATGAAAAACGAAAGGAAATAAAACAAAGTCGGGTTTCCTTTTCATGACTGTTTTAAGTAAATTTTGGAATCCTAATGAAATTTTTTAATATTTTGTTGGTTTTGCAGTGAACTCAGATGAATGTTTGTCGACAAGAATGCAAGAAATGTCGTTGGATTACCACTTTACAGTCGAGCAGGAAGTGGGATCATCTACTCATGCCTTCTTTGGCTTTAATGGTAAGCTTATGCAATTAATTAGCAAAAGTAATTAACCAATTGATTATATAAACTTATCAATAAAGATACTTCAGCTACAATGTAGTTTATGTTGGGTCATATTCAAGAAGTGAGGTTTTCTCTCACACTTATAGACTAAATATCAACCCCATTCATGACCGATGTGAGACACCCTCAACAAACTCCCCCTCACACATCGGGCTATGCGGGAAACCAAACACATCTCCTTCCACACATCGAACCCTGCAGGAGATCGAACCCGTCTCCCCCTCACACAAAGGGCCTACGGGAGACCGAACCCGTCTCTCCCTCACATAAACCCGTATCTCCGTGATTGTTGGTCCTGAGACGATTGTTGGGCCGAAGATTTGTTGATAAACCAGGCTCTGATACCAGTGTTGGATGGTATTAGTCCTCTCTCACTTCAAAAGTTAGCTGAAGAAATGAGGCTTCCCTTCACTCTTATAAACTGAATACCAATCCGATCTACAATCGATGCGAGATGACCTCAACAGTTTATATGAATGTGTACAACTCCATTATACATTAAAACTTCAATTCTGCTAACAAGAAAAGTGCCTAGTGGATCAGATTAAACAACAACAATAAATTTGGAATTGGTTACGTAGAAAAGTTTTTCGCTTTTATGTTTGCTTCACTGTCAATATGTTAAATTCTTGAATGAAAACAATATGAAAGGCTTTATCATTGAAGCAAGAAACAATATTGAATTGAACTCCATAAAAGGAGGAATGGAATACAAATGGAACTGGACTAAGTTTCATATAAAAGACACTCCATTGTAGGAGGAGAAGAAACCTCCATGGAAGGAGGGATTGGAGAGAACTACAATCCAATTAATTAAAATAAGTACAAAGTCTGGTACTTATAGAGAAAATGAGTAACTAAACTACCAACTAATTAACAGTTGTAGAAAGAATCTGGGAGTTGGAGACAGCTGGGAGAATCCGTGTGGAAGGCTGGAAATTTAATCTGACCCATTGGAATCTCTGGAATCTGGTTGAGTTGGAAGAGAACCTTCTGGATTGATCTGGTGTAGCTTGGTTGATGTTGATCACATATTCTAACTCACCTCCCTCAAGATGGACTAGGAAGATCAATTACTATAGTCCATCTTGAAGATTAAAGATGACAAGAATTCTAATATAGATCAATTGGAATAAGATCCTGAATTCATAATGTTGTTGCCAGCACTCTAGACCCAAAAATAATAAAGATGAGCTTTGTTGGACATTCTATCAAACATCTTGTGTGCAGCTTCACTTACTAAAGAGTAGAGTGAAAAAGGATGCAGTAAAGACTCCACAAGAAATGTCTTCGTTGATGTAGCAGGACAACCGAACAAAGCAGCACAAAAGTTAAACATATTAAAACTGAGTTATGTGATAGAAGTAAGGGGAATTCCTCCAACGATGGGAACAAGAGAAGCCCAAAATCAGGGCATGAAACTAGGTAAAGTAGGTTGTTTTATCTCCGACGATGCCCGCGACATGCTTCAACGAGCACTCGATGAAGTGAATACCCAATTGCATACCAAGTTCAGCTAGGAACCAGAATCCATAGACTGGGAGTATTACAGAAAATGGATTGGCTTTTGCTTGCTTGATACGTATAACCAATCATATGATGAAATCTTGAAGATTGAAAAACAAAGAAAAGGGAATTGAATCCCTCTAGACCAACAGAGGCTAATTTCTGCTAGGAAACAACTTGAGAGTGGCCGGATTTGCAGCCATGGATGGAAGCACATCAGTAGAATCTTGAAGAACTGGAATGCAATCCGTACGTCCAGTTGTTTACAAGAATAAGAACTGAAGAATCTTCAGAAAACCAAGAATGATTCCAGTAGAAATCTGGAAAATGAAAACAGCAGCAAAAAGCTTATCTTTGCTCGATACCATGTTAAATTCTTGAATGAAAACAATATGAAAGGCTTCATCATTGAAGCAAGAAACAATATTGAATTGAACTCCATAAAAGGAGGAAAGGAATACAGATGGAACTGGACTAAGTTCCATATAAAAGACACTCCATTGTAGGAGGAGAAGAAACCTCCATGGAAGGAGGGATTGGAGAGAAACTACAACCCAATTAATTAAAATGAGTACAAAGTTTGGTACTTATAGAGAAAATGAGTAACTAAACTAACTAACTAAACTACCAACTAATTAACAGCTGTAGAAAGAATCTGGGAGCTGGATATAGTTGGGAGAATCCGTGTGGAAGGTTGGAGATTTAATCTGATCCATTGGAATCTCTGGAATCTGGTTGAGTTGGAAGAGAACCTTTTGGATTGATCTGGTGCAGCTTGGTTGATGTTGATCACATATTCTAACACAATACAGATTAGTTTTATTAATCATTCTAAGTTATTGGAATTCTAAAATTTTACACTGTAATTTGTAGTTATTAATAAGATGAATGTTATACGATTTCAGGAACCGGTGGTGTATGGAGAATAGCAGCAATCAATGAGGCAGGAGGGTGGAAAGATAGAACAACAGTTGAGGACATGGATCTGGCTGTTAGAGCTAGTCTCAAGGGATGGAAATTTCTATATCTTGGGGACCTCCAGGTACTAAATCAAATTATATGTCGTGTCAAGTCTTTTTTTGGGAGCAATGCTTAATGTACAAGAAAAGTTTACAGGGATGTGACATGGCAACATTTCTTTGGATTTTGGGCCAAAAAACGTAGCTAAAATAGCCAATTAGGCTACTATCTCAGCACTTGTTAAACACCCTGTGAATTTCCCTTGTACAAGAATCATTTCTACTTTTTTGGTAAGCAAAGTTCAATGCTACCGGAAAGTATAATATCAAGATTTTTTTGGCAAACACCTGCCATAGTTTAAGGTATTTCACATTAATTAGGTGAAAAGTGAGCTTCCTAGTACGTTTAAAGCCTACCGTTCGCAGCAGCACCGATGGTCTTGTGGTCCTGCCAATTTATTCAGAAAAATGGCTATCGATATTGTTAGGAATAAGGTTTGTTTATAACCTTATAATCTGTCTAGGAAGCTGATTTAATTGTACAAGAATGAAGAACCTAAAATCTCTTGTTTTCTGATTTGGCAGAAAGTGTCTTTGTGGAAGAAGGTATATGTGATCTACAACTTCTTCTTTGTAAGGAGGATCATGGTTCACATGTTCAATTTCTTCTTTTACAATGTTATATTCCCATTAACAGTTTTTGTTCCTGAAGTTGATGTTCCAAAATGGGGAACAATTTATATTCCTTTCATTCTCACGACATTAAGCTCCTTCGGAACTCCAAGGTCGGGTATTTGTACGTACTTACGACAACTGCACATTTGCGTTACAAAAATTGGGGTATAGTTACCTAATGAATATTTATGATTTTTCAGGTCATTCCATTTATTGTTTTATTGGATCCTATTTGAGAATGTGATGGCTTTTCATCGAACCAAGGCGACAATCATCGGTCTACTAGAGGGCAAGAGAGCTAATGAATGGGTTGTTACAAAAAAACTTGGTGATGCTTTCAAGAACAAATCAAATACCGAATCAGAAGCACAAGGAGAATCACCAGCAAAGAGGGTTCGTTTTAAACTTGGAGATGGGTAATTTATCACTCTCTTACTTTTAGCATTATAGCTTAGAACACCATATTGACAATGTAATTTACGAGTAATTTTTTATGTGTGTTACTTATCGATCATATCTGTCTATATATGTATGTGTGTGTGGCAATTTGGTCACAAGACTAGTGACATTCTCCATGTTTGGATGATGATGTAAACTAATGTGTCCTAAACATTTTGCAGAATATTACTACACGAGCTGGAATTGGCCATGTTTCTATATGTATGTGGATTCTACGACTTCCTTTATGGAAGGAACAACTATTTTATATACATGTTTCTTCAAGCCATCGCCTTCACAATTGTGGGATTTGGTTATGTTGGAACAATAATCCCTATGTAGCACTCAATCTATCAACTA
>NW_019238535.1:45613-62072 GCF_002742605.1 Olea europaea var. sylvestris | reverse complement strand
ACAGCCCCCAAAAAAAAAAAAAAAAAAACACACACACACACACATATATTGAATTCATGTAATAGGACAAAGATTTCCCATTCTTTAGCCGAAAAGATATGTGGCCATGAAAGAGAAAGAGGGATTAAGTATAACAGAATTGACTGGATGGTAGAGTCGTGGAAACGCTTCTTTCTTCCATATTTTGGACCTTAGCTCCATGGAACAATATTTTAATGTTGAAACACGGAAGAATTGAAATCTTAGATCAAAACACTATGTACTTTGAGACCCCGAAAAATGGACAAATTTCTTTTCTTAAGAACACATACAAGATTCGTTAGTAAAAATCGGATTAAATTGTCAACTGCCACTATTGGAAATAGGATTGACTAGCGATTCCGAAGGAACTGAATAGGAGGATCCGAACAAAATCGATGAAACAGAAGAAATCCGAGTGAATGGAAAGGAAAAAACTAAATAGATCCTATAATGAATTCAATTCCTGATTTCTTGTAATTAAAAGGGGGGAAATAAAAAAAATAGTGAAGAAAAGTTATTCAAAGTTATATACAAATCACTACCCGGAAGGAAGCCACTACGAAGAAGTTCCCGGAGTTATGAAGGAAGCTTCGAGCTCATATATATATTTCTTTTTTCTTTTTTTTAATTTATTTTATTTTATTTTTACTAGTGAAACTTGAATAGATTACTTTTTTGATATTATGGTAAAATATTATATTCAGAATATGCATGTTTTTACTTAAAAATAAGATTAAACAAAAATAAAGTTATTGCAAACATGTGTACTGGAAAAATGTATATTAATTTATAAGAATTAGATTCAAACTTCCCAATTTGCATTAAATATTAATATTTTAAATTTGAAAATATAGAAAAGAAATGTGTAACAGGACGAGGGGTAAAAAGGAATTATAAATTGATGTTAACCATGCTATCAAGCTAACTTGAGAAGTATGATCATTGCAATCTTAATGATTATGAAATTTCACTTTGATAGTTTTAGGGTAAAATTGAGCTCCACGTATATAAACAAAGGAATCAAAGTTGTCGGCTGAGGGCATAAATACATTTGGAAAATTGGATATGAAGTCAAAAATGGTATTGAGAATTGAAAAAACGGCCATTTTTAAAAACTTTTGCAAATAGAGTCGTTTTCATGTAAATAGATCAAAATATTCTTTTGTTAAAATTTCAAAAACTTTTACAAATATGGTCATTTTTATGTAGCTTAACAACATTTATTCAACTAGATTTGCAAAAAATAAAAATAAAAAGCCCTTATATGCAGTTTGGAACATGAACACTTGCTAAAAACTACCTGCTAAAACGTAATATATATTGAAACATACACATGTTTAATGTAGATTAAATTTTAAATCAAATTCGACAATTAATTTTAATAACACATTTCATGATATTCACAACTTTTCAATAAGATATATTATCAGTTTTATCAAAATCTATAAAAAAAAATTCATTTTTAGGCTTTAGGTATTCCAAACAGGATCGTATTTATTACTGTATGAAGGCAAATTTACTGAAGATGGACCCTGAAAAAGTCATCGGAGTATATTCTTATTTATATTTTGTCCATGTTGGGACCATTTTTATGATTGTACAGAGGTTATTCATATACAAAATATAACTATATAGAAATTTTACTATATAAATTAAATTGGCACGTCTCATCAAAACTATTAGAAAATAATAACATGAAATGATTAAAAGCTCTTTACTAATTGAAGGTTATGTACTTGCGTGCTTTCTTTGCATTCGTGTCGGTCCCCTTTCTACGAGGGGTAATCCTTTGTGTACACAATATATTCCTTACACCACATCATATGGAGAGGACCTACATATAATAAAATATTTGTGGACCCCCCTCATTGAGGGAGTATAACCCATTGTAAAAAGGTTGAACCCCAACCTTAAGGGTCCCCCACCGCCCCTACCCTGAAACATCGTGAGGGAGGTAAATTGCAGGTTATGCCTCCAAGGGTAAAGGGTGGAAGGTTGCTTGTACACGTGCACTTACTCAAGAGTCAAATCCATATTTCAGGATTCGAACCCTTGACGCAGCAGTCTCAAGCAAAGTTGGATTTCTCCACCCTCCCCTTTTACCACTTGGAGATGTGCCCTGGGGGCTAGTATAACCCATTGTAGATACTATGAAGGGTACATATAGCATTTTCCTTCTGCGTGGCTGCATTAATGTTTTAGCACGTCTATATATGTTTCTCTCAAGCCACCTTGTCATATTTTACACTTTTGTTTTGCACTAATTAATCCGCAATTAATGTTACTTAAAAGAAATGGAGTTTGGGAGTCACTTTCAACCAAGAAAATGAGTAAGGGGACAACCTAACAAATCTCCGAAAGAGACTTCCTTGAGCTTCCATTCCAACAGCAAATCTCGCAATATCGCCCGCTCCTTCATTCATTACTTTTTGACTCAAAAATTATCAAAAGATTCAAATATTTTACTAAAGAAAACAAAAGCAACGATAGGTACCTCCTTTTTCTCGTGCTTATTATTGACTTCCTTTTTGGTAAATGCACCACCCTCTTTTTTAATACTAGAAAAAAAATTATAATATGGTACGTCCTACCGAGATTTTTAGTTGGACTTATTTCATTTTGACATTAGAAGTAAGCCCCTAAAACTAGTACGTTTAAAATGTACGAAATAATGGCCATCTATATTTGCTAAATGAATTAAACAGGATGTACAGAAAAAAAACTAACAGAGTTCCTACAGACGAGTCTCATGGAGGTCGGGCTCACGTGGGCCTCGATGTATCATAAAATGGCCAAAAAAATGCCAACCCTACCACTGTGAGTAGTACGTAAAATATCTGTAGGTTTTCTTTCTGTACTTGCAGCTCGGTTCTTGCTAAATAATCAACATCATACATTTCAAATAATTGATCCAATGATTTTCTTATTAATGCTTTTTATGCAAATTTATTATGGATATATTTATGAACACACAAGTTTGGGACATATTCAGTGGTGAGTCTTGTCAATCAATAAAGCCCAAACTTTCGTTCCTCTTTTGATAACTATCTTTTTTGTGACGAATATAGTAGAGAGACAAAATAATTTGTGTCCAAATCTAGATTTTTTAAGAATAGTAAACAATTTTTGTCGTTGCAAAACATTTTAGTCGGTGCGTGGTTTGTACTGTTGAGAGAGAATTATCAAGAAAAAGGATTTATTATTATAAGATATCCTAGTTGGCAGTTTAGGTTTAAGAGAGAGAAAAATGCCGGCACAATTATAAATAGCAAATAAAAATGTTAATGATAACTTTAATGTTAGAGTAATGCTATTCGTAATGAAGGCTGCTAGTAGTCGTCTTAACTTGACAATTTGCTATTTGATACATAGATATGGTAGTTATTTTTTGAATTATGCATCAAATGAAAAACTTCTAAGTGTACGCCACATAGGGCGACTGCTGGTAGTTTTTACTGCGAATAGCATTATTCTTAATGTTAAGAATATAAAAATATGATTCTAAATAGTTTCCATCTTTTTGGACCAACCTGCACTAAAATTGAAAGAATGGGCATCAGAATGTGACAAAACATTGAACATGGACTCATCTATGACAGGTGGTATAGTGTGGGAACCGATGGTGCAAATTTTTTCTTACGTGTATATAGTTTGTATAAAAACAAGTTTTAAAAATTATTCTTCTCGTTTTTCATGAAGTTTTGAAGATAATAAAGATAATAGTTATTTAATATTACTTTAATTAATCATGTTGTAATAATAACTTTCTTTCGTACCCGTTCTAAATTGTTTCAAATTTGATTTAGCTTATTTTTCAAAAAATTATTTTTATTTTGTGAATTAAATGTCTCATATATTTTTTACATTTTTTTTTGCTCTTTGATAGCTATTTATAATTTATATAACAAAGACCAATACTAATCATCAAAAAAATATTTATCAGAGGTTCTTAAACCGAATTTGCATAGCTCAAATTATAACATTTTAAAAATAATATATATTTTTTTTTATAATTATCGTTGATCTCAAAAATTAAAATTACTCACACTATAAAAAATTAAAACGGAAGCACAAAAAAGGTTTGTTAGTGTGTTCGATACGTGTTCAATATAAAGGGGAGATCATGTGCCATTGTGATGTCAAACTGCAGGGTTTTGTCCTTTAACTTTTTTCGCTGTTATTCACATGAATCTTGCACAATTGGAAACTTTCTTCACCAGAACTAAAAACGCTTTTAGATAATTTTGTGGGTGATTATTTTCAGTCAATGTTATTGGCTAAATAATAATAAAAATATTACAACTTGACTAGGTAGATCCAAGTTAATTGAAAATGAATGCAACATGAGAGATATAATTCAAAATTTCAAGTTTTCACCTCACAATAGAGTTGAAAAAAGGGTGATGTGATGTTAACCCACGCAGCAATAGCAGCTCCGAAATCTACAAAAGATTGAATCAACCCAATAAAGTCAAGAAATTAAAGTTTAGAGTTCGATCCAAAAATAATGAATCAAAGAACCAATACAATCGCCGACAATATATTGACCCTCATTCTTCCTAATCTAGCATCTACTAATATTCCTTCATCAATGTCACTACTCGCTTCATTAATCATCACAATTCTCAACCCTAGGCTCCCGCTTACTTTGCCTCATTGCAGTGTGAATTTCTCTTGGTTGACCCCTATTAAATTGGCAAGCAATGAGGTCTTCCTTTCCATCCTCTCTTCTTGCTTATCCAACCCGTCCCTCACATCTTCAAAATAATCTCTTGAACCATTGTATCAATTCCTCCAATATGTTGACTTGATTGTTGTTCCTGCTTGAGGTAGAATCGTCTCTGTCATACATCCTAAATCTATACGAGTGTTTGCTTTATGTGTATACGCTCATATATCACTCAAATTGACTTTTTCTTTCTAATAGTTTTACAACTTTTGTATTTTTCCACTCAATGCTTTTGTCCAGGTGCTTCAGAGAACTAATTCGATCTCAACCAAGTTTTATTCTCGAAGAATTCAAATTAGGATGTGAGTGAGAATTTGTAACTTAGAAGACTCAAGAAAGGAAGAAAGGAATAAGCAAAAAGAATTTGACACATTTGAATGAGAACTATATTCATTCAAGAAAGTGGTTCTTGAATTTTGGTAGGACACGATTGTTACATATATATAACAACGAAATTGAACATTGTCAGTAATTTTCAAAATATTTTTCTGGTTAAAAAATTCAACTATGTACGATACCAGCAAAAAAGAAATAAACTTATTTGAGTGCTAAATTAGCTCAAAAATAACTTTTGAATTTTATTGATATTTTTATTTTATGGATTGAAGACTCAGAAAACGAAGAACATGAAGGATGAAAGGAAAAACAAAGGACTTAAACAAAAAAAAAATGATATAACCTTAATTTTTGGAACCTAAACTCTGATACCAATTAATGCAAACTCACATAGCTATAGTAACTCCAAAACCTACAAACATTGAAGCAATCCAAGAAAACCAAGAAATCAAAGTTTAGAGTTCGATCAAAAAATAATGAACCAAAGAATCGCGATAATATATTGATTATGTGTTCACTAGATTTAAGAATCTCACTTGAATAGTTAAAATGTCACTAGAAATAATTTTTGATAAATTCGTAATATTAGTTCAATGAAGAATAAGGAATTCAAAGCAAAAATTGCTCACAAAATAATCTCTCAATTTTGATGTCTAAATGAATGTCTTTAACAATATAAATAATGAGTCCTATTTATAGGGAACTTATAAAATCCTAACAAAAAAGGAATTGAAATGTAACAATACTAAAAGTTACCATAAAGTAGAGTTTTTTAATATAAATAAAAGATATTGCGAAAATTGAAAAAGATTTTTGCGACCATAATGAACTATGCGGCTGCATAGTGTACTTCTATGTCGTCGAATAGACCATGCAAAATTTTGCCAGTTAGCCTCGGTATTGAGCTGGCAATTATGTGGTTTCATAGTTGAAGTCTCTCTTGTCTCCGGTCGTCGCTTATACCAAGTTAATCCACTCAGTGTCTTTCTTCGAACCCAACATGAAATTTGTTGATTTGCTTACACTGATCAATGTTTCGTCCACTGTGACTTGAGCAAATAATTTTAACCCTCTTCGCCCGTGACCTAGTCATAAGCCCTTCTTCAATAATCAATGGATCCTTACTTGGATTTGCCTTCGTTCCTTTGATCACATCATGATGTTATGAAAAGTCAAAGTGATGGAGATCAACAACTTCGAGTACGCGTCTTAATGGTTATGATAACATGAGACAACACTACCTATATTCTCTCTCGACATTCTTAGGAATGGGTAAAGACATGCAAACTTCTGTACATATTGATATTCGCCCTACATCAACCAAGGTCGAGCCTATATAGAGATAGAGTAATGTTATTTAGCACTACCGATATTACAATACCATATAAGTTTAGGTGTTATTAAGTGATATTAAATGAAATGTACAATTAAATAAGTAATTTAGTTTTAGATTTCATTAAGGCACTCATACAATATCATCTAAATTAGTGTCGTAGCACCATGTATACTAGATAAAGTTGATTTATGAAGGCAAGTATAGAAGTCAAGCAAAGAATAAGATAACGAGTCACGCTACCTGTACAAAATATGTTGACAAAGTTGGTTTACAAAACATTTACACCAATAATTTCAAAAACACTTTTTAAATCATTTGAAATCAAAGGTCAAGATTCTGCCAACACTTGTTTTGTTGACTTATTTTCTACAACTAGATTACTTGTAAGATAGCTTGCCTTAAGCTTCTCGTAAAAGAATTCATAGAGATAGGACCTTTGTGTCTCTCCATAAGATTCTCCCTATGCCCCATATTCTCTCTCGAAGTAGCATTGGAGAAAGAGTCCTATATGCATTTTAGATATAGAAGCAACCTAGCATTACTATTAATGGAGGAAGGCGAGATTTGCTTAGATATCATTGTTGGCCATGTTTTAAAACATAGTATCTCTTATTTTTTTTTGTCCAAAATGTCAATTTTGATGCAGGAATTTATATCATCGAAGTTTTACAAACTTGTAATTGATTACGCCCTTGTTTGAGCCACATTATTTCAACAAGAATACATTTTTGAATAGTGTATTGATGAGAAATGTGTGGTTAAAAAATTAAGAAAAAAGTTTTGAATTTTACGTGTAATATTATTTTATTGAAAAATGTTTGCTTGAAATGATATCAAATCACTATTTAAGAATGTAATTTTTTTTTTTAAATGTGGGTCAAACACATATTTATATTTGTGAAAAGGGTTGTTATTCTAGTAACTAGTTATATTTAAGGGAAAATTGCAGCCGACGTACCAAACCTTTTGTTTATTAGTAGACTTTGTCCAAACCTTTCATTTGTGCCACCCACCGACGGTACCAAACATTTCAAAAATTCTCACTTGAAATCCAAATAGATAGTTTCTGTTAGTTAATCTGTTAGTTGATCATAAGTCCATGAACTGACCAAATGTTGACTAATTTTAAAAGGTTAAAACGGTAAATTTATATTTTCTATAATAAAACAATTAAAAATACAAATCCACTTCATCTTCCCCACTCACCCCTCACACCCCCATCCCACCCAAACCCTAAAAGAAAAAAACTAAAACCCACCTACTTCCCAGACACCGTCACCCACCGCACCGCCACCATCTCACCCTCTTCCGCCATGCCACGCTTGCATCCATTCGCCCTGGCTACTTTGCCGTATCCTGTCTAGGAACCACCAAGTCCAAACACAAAATTGCCTTCTTGTTCCTTACAAATTTAGATCTCCATTTTGCCAGATTTGGGAACTCTTCTTCAACCACCACCAAGGACTTTACAATATCTATATCCACACCGATCCCTTCTCCAGAATTACTCCTCCTGGTGAGGGCATTTGAAGGCCGTTTCATCGCCGCGAAACTCACTTAACATGCCACCCCCACTCTCATCTCCGCCGCATGCCGCCTCCTTGCCACCGCCCTCCTTGATGACTCTTTAAATTCCTACTTCGCCATCGTCTCCCCGAACTACATCCCGCTCCACTCATTCCAATTTATGTATAATACTTTACTTTATTCATCAAAAACAAATCTGGTATTTTTAGTTTCGAATTTCAGATCTAAAACACAAAGTTAGTTGTTGAGAGCTTTAGCCGAGGTATTGGTGAAGGGAAGACGATGGTGGCAGTTGGCCTAGGTGGCGACAATGGTCAGCGGCCAGGGTAGCAGTGGCAATGGTGACCTGGGTGCGGTGGCAGTGATTTTGAGGCAAAGAAGAATTGGGTTATCCTTTTTTATTATTTATTATTTAATTTTTTTTAATTTATATAAAAAATGTAAATTTACCCATTTACCCTCTGACAGATTAGTCAACATTTGGTCAGATCATGGACTTACGGTCAACTAACAGTCAAAGTAACAAAAACCATCAATTTGAACTTCAAGTGAGAATTTTTGAAAGGTCTGGCATCATGGGTGGCACAAATAAAATGTTTGGACAAAGTCTGCTAATAAATGAAAGGTTTGGTACCTCGATTGAAATTTTCCCTAAATTTAATTGCCAAAACTTCACGATAAATTCATGACTAAATCTTGTCTTAATTTCTTTTTGACTAATTATTCATAAAGAAAAAGGAAAAGAAGATTACTATGATATCCCTATAAACCCCCTTTTCAATGCTATTTCAAAAAATGAGAAAAAATAAAAATTTAAAGAATCAAGGTTAGGTTTACTATGGTTTTTATACCCACCGGTTTCACTTGCTAGTCAGCAACTCTATCGCATTTTCGCTATAAAAACACTCTTGTCACTCACTCTCTCTCCCCATTATTTGCTCCACTCTGTCTTGCCAGTTCAGTCCCTCTCTCTCTTCCTTGTCTGCAAAATGCCGCAATACTTCTCTGTCTCTCTTCTATCTTAAAGCTATAGAAAGAACAAGAAGTATTGCTTGGTTCACACTGAGTAAAGTACAGATCTGTACTGAGCAGTGAGCATCCCCTGTTTCAGAGAGAGAGAGAGAGAGAGAGAGAGATAAGCAAAAATGGCTGAGGTTTCTGCGAAGAGTTTTATACCGGAATCATTCCCGGGATCGACGAGTGATATTGCCGGCCAAATCGGGCTCCTATGGGAACTGATTAAAGCTCCATTGATAGTGCCTCTGCTGAGAATTTCTGTATACATATGCCTGGCCATGTCCATTATGGTGTTCATCGAGAGACTTTATATGGGAGTCGTTATAATCCTTGTTAAACTGTTTATGAAGAAGCCCGAAAAGAGATACAAATGGGAGCCAATGCGTGATGATTTGGAGATTGGCAACGCTGCTTTTCCTATGGTTCTTGTTCAGATCCCCATGTTCAATGAAAAAGAGGTCTACTCTCTCTCTCTCTCTCTCACACACACACACACACACACACTGGAATGTGAGAAAAAATTGCTAATATTTTCTTGATTTTTGACAGGTTTATAAGATCTCCATTGGAGCAGCTTGTAATCTTTCGTGGCCTGCTGACCGTTTGATTATTCAAGTTCTTGATGATTCTACCGATTTCGTAATCAAGGTATACATCACATCACAAATCCTCAATTTTGATTTTTTTAAACATATTTACCGTTTATTTTTATTTTTTAAGAATGATGATTATAATTATGTTAATTATTGATTAGTTTTTGAGAATATCATTAATTACGTGTCTAAAACCGACATTATTATTGGCTGTTTTTTTCTTGGGTTTGTAATTAAAATCTAGCCCCACGTTGTAGGATATGGTCGAGAAAGAATGCATTAGATGGGCAAGCAAAGGCATTAACATTAGGTACCAAATTAGAGAAACAAGAGGGGGTTACAAGGCAGGAGCTCTTAAAGAAGGTCTCAAACGGGACTATGTCAAAGATTGTGAATACGTCGTCATTTTCGATGCTGATTTTCGACCCGAACAGGATTTTCTTCAGCGAGCCGTTCCTTTTCTAGTACACAATCCCAATATTGCCCTCGTACAAGCTCGATGGAGGTTCGGTAGGTTTCACACTCTTAATAGCAATTAGCTACGCTCTCTTATATGTTATATGCAAAAGCGTCGGTGGTATTGTTATGTTGTCATTAATGCTATTATATGTAACAGTAAGTGTGTAGGCATAATGGTAATTTAAAAAATATAATTAATTACATATTCTATTGGTTATTTTTCTTTTTAAATTGGTGCTTCTTGGAATGTTGCAAAATCATGTGTGGTTATAGGGTCCACCAAGACACTATTACTCATGTCATGGGTCTATTTACGTGCCCATCGGCCACACATCACGGCGATAAAGTTGGTTTAGGGTTTAACAACTAACATTTAATAATATTACAAAATAATAACTAATGTTTACCTAGCACTTAGTCATGGATTGAGTTTCCGGCTAAACTCGTCTTGGTTCGATACATGAGTCGCTTGAGTTCATTTTGAGTCGAGCTTATTTTTCCCACGAGCCAACTCGTTTGTGATCATTACAAATTTGTAACATTTATGTATACATGTATATTCTATAGGGAAACAATAAATAAAATACCTATTCTTAAGGGGTCAATGAATGAAATATTAATTCTTGTCTTGATTTTGCAAAACGGTCTTAATTAGCCCATTTAACTATCTTTAATTAGCCTAATGAGGTGCAGCGTTGTCAGCCTGTTATTAATATATATATCATTATTCAATGTCCAATGACGAAAATATCCCGAATTTAAGAGTCATCCCCGGATTAGCAGGCGTGGAAGTGCTACATATCCGGGGTAGTTTTGTCCTTTACTGAACGACAAAGAAACAATTAAATTCCTTGACGTTTCGTAACAACGAGGATATAGTTGTAAAAATTACTCCACGTGCTATTATGCGCTTGCTCAGAGCTGACAGGTACATTAGTGGGCCTTCACTGGCCCACTCACTCACCAGTCACCGTTCACTCCTCACCCTTCCCCAAAAAAAATAAAAAATAAAAAATGACAAATAAAATTAAAACATTATTTACATTTTTGTACACCGACAGATTGTGTGTGTGTGTATTTACAAGTTGTTCTTACATGACTTGGTCCAATTATTTTAATGTTCTTAAAATATAACGAGTCAATATTGAATTGTTCATATGACAGTACAACTTTTAGAACATACGAATAATTGGAATCAAACAATTGAAATGCTAATGAAAATTGTTAAAACCTGGTTGGTATTTCAGTGAATTCGAATGAGTGTTTGTTGACAAGAATGCAAGAAATGTCTTTGGATTACCACTTTACGGTCGAGCAAGAAGTGGGATCATCTACTCATGCTTTCTTTGGCTTCAATGGTAAGTTCATGTACTTAATTGGTTAATTAATTATTTGGTTAATTACTTAATTGTTACTCAACACTAAAGATATTTAAGCTGCAATGTCGCATATATGCACGTGCCTAGCTTTATTATTGAGTTACGTGAATGCTTTTTTGTTTTCGTTTCAAAAAAAAGTGGTTGATGCATATCGAATAATGTAACTTTTAAATTCTAAAATGGCATTCCACTAGTAATAGTTGTTGATAAATTAGAGAAGATTTTAACAAAACTTCGTAATTTCAGGAACTGGTGGTATATGGAGAATAGCAGCAATCAATGAGGCAGGAGGGTGGAAAGATAGAACAACTGTTGAGGACATGGATTTGGCAGTTAGAGCTGGTCTCAAGGGCTGGAAATTTCTTTATCTTGGAGACCTCCAGGTACTAAATCGAATTGTTTGTCTAGTCAATTTGTTTGTTTATCCATTTAGGTTACATTGGTACTTAGTCGTGAACATGTCTACATCTGAATTCGACTCGACTCGACAGGACAAGATTGTACAAGATTTTTTGACAGAAATCTATATGTCAACTTCTAATTATGTTTGGTTTCTCATTAGGTGAAAAGTGAGCTTCCTAGTACGTTTAAAGCCTTTCGTTATCAGCAGCATCGATGGTCTTGTGGTCCAGCTAATTTATTCAGAAAAATGGTTATGGAAATTGCTAAGAATAAGGTTTGTTTATTAACCTTATAATTGCCTTTTGGTTTATTGTACAATGAACTCAAAATCTTATGTTTTTTTACTGATTTTTGCAGAAAGTGTCTCTATGGGAGAAGTTTTATGTAATCTACAGCTTCTTCTTCGTGAGGAAGATCATAGCTCACATGTTCACTTTCTTCTTTTACTGTGTTGTACTCCCATTGACAATTTTGGTACCTGAAGTTAATGTTCCAAAATGGGGAGCCATTTATATTCCTTGCATCATCACAACTCTAAACTCAGTCGGAACTCCAAGGTCGGGTTTTTGTACTAATCGCAATGCTGAATTCGCGTTACCATATAATTAACTAATGAAAATTTTCTTGTTATTCAGGTCTTTTCATTTATTGTTTTATTGGATCCTGTTCGAGAACGTGATGTCTTTTCACCGTACCAAGGCTACCATCATCGGTCTGCTTGAGGCTAAGAGAGCTAACGAATGGGTTGTTACTGAAAAACTCGGAGATGGTCTCAAGAACAAGTCCGACAACAAGCCAGCACCAAAAAAATTCAGATTTAAACTCGGAGACAGGTAAAATCCTTCGACTATGTTATTATTTCGTGATCAAGAGAGGATATATATATATATATATATCTGCGTTTGAATGTTTATGTAAACTGCTCCATGCCCTCATATTGTGCAGAATTCTAATACACGAGCTGGGCTTCGCTGCATTTCTATTCATCTGTGGATGCTACGACTTTCTATATGGAAAGAACAACTATTTCATATACCTATTTCTTCAAGTTATCACATTCACAATCGCGGGATTTGGCTACATGGGAACAATAGTCCTGAGTTAATTAAATTCATGTATCGGCAGAGTCGTGTATTTCTAGTATACACAAATGTATACAAGATTGCTCTAGTTTGGTTAAATTTCTATAATATATTACTCAGAAGGAGAACAAATCATTTGTCTAGGACAGCAGAAATTGATCGAGACTTCTTAAAAATCTAGGGCAAAATGCCCTGGAAACAGCAGGAAGTGTGCAAAAAAGGGCTTGCTGTTTGCATATTATATAGTCAAGAAAAGATTGAAGCAGCAGAAATTACATCAGAAAAACAGAGAACATGCAAAGTAGTGTTTTGTTATCCAGTTTATAGTGCTTGTAGTTGTGTGACATTGTATTTTATTTTCTAACGCATCTTTAGTCATTTTGTATTTCAGATTTTGTATGATTTTTTCCCATATTTCATTTGTAGTAATGCAATATGTTTATCTGGTTATATGTCATATTTAGGGACCATTTGCCCGGATCTATGCTTTAACTTTTGTTTCTTGTAAAAGAGAGAGCTTCTCGAAGAAGTCGCTTTATTTTTTTTTTCTCTAAAAACTCTTTTAATTAGACAAAGCACTTTGAGATAATTATTCCAATAAATTCAAAAGCAACTTTTTAGTAACTTAAATTGTCGTTAGTCGTCATTTTCGAAATTTTCGTAACATTGCAAGCTCTAGTACATAAAGTCCCTGTTTGGTATGGATTAAAATCTAAAATGTAATATATGTCAAAGTCAACAATTAATTTTAACCACATATTTTATGGGATCCACAACTTTTAATTGTACATTTCATCAACTTTTATTAAATTCTATTAAAAATATGATTTCAATCTCAAACATATAGGGGGATAGTTAAATACCAATCGAAATCTTAACGGATTCTTCAACCCATTATGAGAAAAAGGGATTTACCTATACTACAGATAAAAATGAACTTCTTTCACTTATTCGAATAGAAAAATTGTTGAGGAATTACATCAAAACCCTCGAATCTTTGTCCTAACTCGTGGTTATTTTAAGTTACAAAACCAAAATGGTACGAATCAAGAACTGAACTCAAACTTTTCAACGTGCTTACTATATGTTTCGATAAAGACAGGACAAGAAAATAATTATTGTCGCGTCTTTAGGTCTCATTGAAACTCTAATGTTTTTAGTCTTTAAACTCATATCATTGATATAATTATAATCTTATCTTCTATCAAGTACAGGGCTTATTCTAGAAGTCAATATTATAAGAATACTTTTCTCCCCCGGGGTTTAAGCAATAGATTGAGCATGAAATTGCTCAATTTTGTAAGTCTCTTCTCATTTAAGTATTATCATTAGCCTTTCTCACTTCTGCTTGTACTGATGAAAGGGAAGTGCAAGCCCATTATCATTATCTTATCCTAAATCAATGCCAAGTTACAATTTTTGAGGTATCTCAGCGTTAAAGTGATACAAGGAACAACCATGAGCAATAATATTTAATTAGCAAACTATTTGTCAAATAACTATGCACTTATACTAAATATGCCTGATAAACAATGAGTCATGGATTTCATTCCTTCCTCAAAGAGGTTCGGGTCATCATTCTGATAAATCTTCGATCTTATCACTTGAGTTAGGCTTTGATTTTAAACAAGCTCAAGTCATGAATAAGTTCTTTGCCTACTCAAGATTATGACACATCGTTCGGACAATCCGATAGAATTTACGTACGATTTCAGAAAAAGACACAAATTCACATTTCTACAAAAATGAATATCTAATCTTCTTTTGTTGAGGTGTCTTCTCAATCCTGCCGTGCATTACAAACTTGTCCCTCCTCTTTTCCATTATTGCACCAATTCTAACAATGTCAATGAATAATTCCAGGGCAAAAACAAAATGCTTCTTTCTCTAAATGCCCATAATGTAGGGCTGCATTACCATCCAACTAGTTTTATTCAGACTTGAGGTCCTTATTTATTGCATTATCTGGCAGCCTGGACCACCCCCACGGAATATTCTGAATTAATTCAGGTTTAGCTCTTTCGTGTGGATGAAAATTAACTTGTTTCAAAACTTGTCTGAGTTTCAATTAATGATATATGTGCTAAACCATATCATATAAAAGTTAAAAATGGGGGAAAAAAAGGTATATGTATTTCCAAAAATTAATTTAATCGTATTGATATAATTTGTCTTCCATACAATGTTATACAGTCTCATAAACAACATAAGATGTTAGCTATATAATTTTATTTATTTACAACACATTTGTAATAGTGACTCATGCATTTGAAATTGTGGAAATTATACCACACATTACTTTAAAAATTCAACATTCTAAAATCGGGTTGGAAGTTAAATTATTCAAAAATCAGATTTTTTAAATATATTAATTATTTAAATAAACATTAATAATTGTATCTCTAATTAAATTAAACCTACATATTTAGGGTTGGACAAAACTTCTGAGCCGACTTGAACCGAATCAAGCGTTTCTTCTTAAATTAAATACCCAAATGGGTATCTGAATCGAGAACCGACGGGCTCGGTTCGATTCTCGATTCTAATCGAAAAATCGAATCTCTCTAATTTTTTAATTAATTTATTTTAAATAAGCTAAATTATTCTAAATAAATTTGCTAATTAGTAAATTCAACTCAAACACAAAATATATGATTTTCGTATTTCTAATTTTGAGTTCAAAACCAACTTAATTAAATTGATCTGAGTTTTATCTAAATTTGTTATTTTATCGTAGTGTCGTTTCTACTGTTCTGAAAAAATCGAATTGAAACTCGACAACGCCTCTCTTAATTATTTTGAGCTCACTACCTTCTTCTTCATGTGATTTTAGTAATCAAATCTATGAAGAACTCAATAAAGAGAGACGCAAAAGACGTATAAGATTGGACCACGTTATTTTGTAAGAGCTAAGATTAAATATATCATTAGTTAAATTAATGTAATTTTGTAAATATTAAAAAAATTAATTATAATAAGGAACTTGGGAATCGAATGGAATCGAACTGAAACGAATTGAGCCGAATGGAATCAAACTCGAACAATTCTATAATTATATTAGGACTCGACGGTTTCACTTACTAAATACCTGAAATTTCGATTCGACTTACTAAATACATGAAAATGTTAGATCCAATTCAGTTATCCTTAGAACCGAACCGAACTGAATTGGACCATGTTTAGCCCTATACATATTCAACATTTCATTTTCAAACCCTAATTATCTCTCTTATTTTTACTCTCTCTACTGTCTTCCTTCTCCTTCTCTCCTTTCATTCTCCACCAATAATTTTCTTCCCAATCCCATCGGAAGACAAGAAGGCGCCACCAGAGGACCTCCCTGAGCACTATGATGTCATTGTGATAACATCCTAGCTGCCTCAAGTGACAATGTTGAGGCTACTTCAAACTCATCGTTGCTAGGAGTTATTGTCGAAAATTGCCGCCAACAAGATCCTTACACGATTTGCTATTTGCTGCTACGCATTCCTCCTCCTTTCTCCATCCCTGATCCATTTTTTTCTAGGCCAAAGGGTTCTGTGTTATTCGGTTGTGGTGTGATGTGGGTGCATTGTTGT
>NW_019238535.1:8970-45566 GCF_002742605.1 Olea europaea var. sylvestris | reverse complement strand
GGGGTGGGGGGTTTGGGGGGGGGGGTCATAGTGGTTTAAGTGGAGTTTGGTTGGTGGTAGTGATGTTCGATGGTGGTAGAGATGGTGGTTTTGGGGGTCACATTGGTTTGATTGAAGTTTGGGTGGTGGTGGAGTTGATGACGTTGATGGTTTTGTATGGTGTTGGGACAATGGTTGCGGGTGGTGGTAGTGCTGCTCATGGTCGTGATGTTTGGGTGATAGTGGCTCTGTTACCTAAGGGTATGTTGGATCTAGTGGTGGCGGAGGGTATGTTGGGTGCGATGGTCGTGGCAGCGATGGTAGTGGTCTGCAGCGATTACAATGAGATGGGATGGGTTAGGATGGTAGTGGTTTTAGCTGCGGCAGTTTTAGTGGCGAAGCAGTTGGTGAGGTGGTGGCCACGAGTGTTGGCGGTGGTCACGAGTGATTTGGTTAACTGTGAACATTAAATTGGTTAATCTGTGACCAATAAATAATATGTAACCAATAAAAACGGTAACTTGTGACCAAAAAATAATATATGACCTAAAACATTGTTAATTCGTGATTAATAATTTGATAATTTGTGACTATATAATAAATCGTAACTTATTATATTTTTGATTTGTGGCCAACTAATAAATTGTGACTTATAAATTTTTTGACTTGTGATCGATGAACAAATTGTGATCTATAAAATTTTTGAATTGTAACCGTAAAATAATTTGTGACATAACTTTTTTTTTTATATGTGATCGAAAAATAATATGTAACTTACTAAATCGTTAATTTGTGACCAAATTCATATATTTGAGACTTTAATATATTTAATTAATAAGTAAATTAATTAATTAATGAAATCATAAATAAATTTTAATAAAAATTTGATTTTGGAAGTTTGAAACTTATTTTCTTGATTTTTGAAATGTGTGATACTTATAAAATTTTTCCCTTTGAAATTTATCGGTTGGTAATTCTTTTCCCAATCCTCATTCATTCAAATTCATGTAGATATTCCAAGGACCATGGGTTGGACAGCTCCAGGGATTAGGTACGGGAGGGTCCAACATACTTTTGCCGTCTATTGGCCCGTCGTGACGATGGGCTCGAACAAGATGTTGGACTGGTTTCATTAAAATTTAGGGAAACAATTGACAAGTAACTTAAAAATTTTTTACTAATCTCTCTTTTTTTTTCTTTTTTTTTAATTCTTAAAATAGTGTTTATTATTATTTTAACATTTTCAACAAAATTTTGTAACACAATACGTTACATTTTATAATATTATTACGCGTTTCACCATTGTATTTTCACCATCGTCACTAATATGAGCATTAATAATACAACATGTTTATCCACACCTTACCTCCTATTTCCATCAAGATAGTGACAGTTGATGCCAACATCGTTGTTAACATTCGGTGTTACACAATCATCGATCACGACTCTACCACTTATAATAGCAATTATTACACTACTTTTGCCTATTCCCATACTTATTGTTACAACCAAACCACCATCGCTTCCGCCATGACCACAAACCTCCAAAGTATAAATCACCATGCCACCATAATATAGCACCACTTCTAAACCCTAAATCACCTTCATAGCCATCATCTTCAACCACCACCTACTCTTTGCATCCACAAAAACCACCGCAAAGAAACCAATATAAAACATAAAAAAGAAGAAAGTATCAAATTTAAAAATCGAATTCCCAAACCAGAATTTTTCATATCAAAATACCTAATTGCCCCGATATCTCATTCTCGATCCATGAATAGTGATTCATGTGACACATAATGACAATGAGCTAAAATTACGATCGCGATTTACAAATCTAGAGGCATCATAGTTACAACCTAAAAAATTAAGATTAGTAAGATGTGAGGCGTTGAGGCATTAATGGATAAATGATAGCCTTCTACATACGAGTGTTAAATGGAAAGTTTCTCTTGTCAGCTCGACTCATCCCAACAACGAGATGAGCAATTATTTGCAAGTCGAGTTGCCATATAGAGGTAAATATGCAAGTTTAATTAGAGAAAAAATAGTGACTTGTCCCTACTAAGGAACGAGCTTGTGCCTTGTGGGGTGAGGCAAGCTATACTTTTGTCGAGCGAGTCAGTACTTGACTGACTCATCAGACAATAGGCAAGATGAGAAGTTCGGCACATCCCATATAACACTCCATGCATTGTAAATAAATTTACATTTTTCCTTCCGTCCTTAAAAAATTTAAATTCCATAATTTGTCATTTTATTTATGCTGTGACTATAAAAGGAAACTAGTTAAGACGTTAATGTTACAAAATACCGCGAGTTCATTTATCTGATCGAAGTGATATTTAGTTCCCAAAATTCGACAAGCCTAATTTGGGATACCTAAAATTACTGAAAAGAATGTTGAAATAGAAAGAAAAGCTTGTTTGATACGGATTAAAATATGATTTTAATTTAAGCTAAAATTAAACAATTAATATTAACCACATCTTTCATGAGTCTCATAATTATCACACGTTTCAAAAACTTTTATCATAATCTATTAAGAATCTAATTTTAATCCTCACCAAAAGGGAAGAAAAATGTCACGTCTCTTTGTTTGAGCCCCCATTTTGAAAAGAGAATGTATTTTTGAATAATTAATTTTTGAAAAATGCGTGGTTATAAAGTAATAAAAATTTTTCGAGTTACGTGCCATATTATTTTATTGGAGAATGTTTAGTTAAAAATAATTTTCTTTAAAAATGAATTTTTGAAAAAAAGATCGTTCTATTTTGCTAGGGTCATTTGTATAAACGACCTTGGCAGAATAGCATTTTTGTTGAAAAAATGGGGTTTAAACAAAGGCATACGTGCGTGATGAAAATGTAATACACTTAAAAACTGAAGGATATTCTCGACAACTCAACTCTAAAACCTTAGAAAAAATTCCAACAAAAATAAAAATAAAAATGGAGAAATAGCAGCCTCGTCTATCGCCAAATCATTGAAATCAATCTCTCTCAAACTCTTTGCGCTTCTTCCCCAAATCTCGATTCTACTATCGGGTATTTGCACATTCAGAACATATATATATATAGAGATGTATTTGCTTTATATGTATGCCAAAAAATGGAAATTTTTGTCAAATTTCAATCAATTTCGTTCATTTATGTCCAAGCTTTTATTATGGTTTTTTGTATGCAAGTACATCTATTCGTTTATGATTCTGTATTTTTATTGTTTAATTGTTTGTGTTAATCTGTAAAGTTCAAAATTCTAACGAGTCTTGTTTATGCTCTGATCGTTGTTGCTTGAAATGATACAAAACTTAGAGTACTTGAATCGTGTTTAAAGGATGCTTATCAGCTGCAATTGAGAATACCTCTTGAACCAGTTATGCAAAAAGATATCATTTTGATTGAAAATTAATGTCTTAGTTAATTGAAAGATTTTGATTGGATGAATATGTATAGTTCAGTGATGATTCTAATGTTAACTGAGTCTTATGTTTTGTATCAGAATTTCTGTTTACTTCTGGAGTACTAAATCTTTTCCTGATAGACTATTTTGTGGCGCATTATTGAAACTGACATTTCAATGCGTTTCTCCAAATTTGGTGATAGTTGGGGTGCATAAGGTATATGTTATTTATTATTAGCTGAAGGGGCAAGTTAGTGAAGATTTGAATCTGGAGTCATAAATATGTACCGCCCTGGGGCTGCGACCACTACCCGAGGTGGATTACCAACAGATAGTGGAGATTCTGTTGTGACACTCGACCAAGTTCCCCGTTGGAGTGATGCGGAGTATAGAAACTTGTACGAGAATGAAGATCCTGCTTTCCAAAACTCACATTTTCCAGACCCGCTAGCATCTGTTTCTGAGGGAAGCAGTAGTGGAAATGGGATGGTTTCTAGATTTCCTGTGGACTACGAAATCAACTCGAAGCTATACCTTTGGAGGGGAAACCCGTGGAATCTTGAGGTGGATGCTGTAGTTAATTCGACAAATGAGGTGAGCAGTTAATTCGACAAATGCTGCACTGGGTTATATTTAATAGCATGAGTGCATTTATTGTGATGATTCTTTCCGTTACACTTTCTTAATGGAGCATTTGCATGTTTGTGCATGCATGCTTGTTCTCGTAACTTTGTTTTAGAGGGATCACGATTCCCTGCTTTATTTTAATACTCGTGTTTGTGAGAACCAGTGATATTATTGGATTGACCTTTTATTTATTGAAATGCAAGAATGTGTGCTGTTCTTGCCCTGATATTGTTTGTCCTTGTAGATGAGTGGTCTTAAATATATTTCGTGCCTCCTATGTAATGATAAATCCCTGAGCATGTTCCACATGGTTCATGAGGGATCGGTCTGTATTGCACCATACGTACTGTCCATTGGGTGTTGGGCCCCAGTGTGGATTTGTTTAGCGTCTCTAGCGGTTCAAACCCAAGACCAAGGGATACGTAAGTTGAATTTTGGTACTAATAGGTGTGGTGCAATAGTCGCTATATCCCACAGGGACCATGTCGGGGCTTGAGACGGAATCCGGTGGGCCATGGTTGGGGGACTATTCTTACATTCTTTACATTTTATATTTCACGGCTGGTGCGGCTTTAAAATCTATCCTATTATGCTAATTCGGAAACAGTATGAGTCTGCACTTTACTGGCCTGTGATCTTAATGTTCGTTAACTCTTACTTGACCAGAAGTAGTTAAATTTTTCCAAATAGGCTTCAAAATTGGGTTTTTACTTGTTGAACAAATGCGGCGTTAGTGCATCAAATTTGGAAAATGATCTAGAATGCTTGTCTTCTAGTGATCAAGAGAGTCTATGTTGATGCATGCTATCTGATTTTGACCGTTGTGATGAGCTAGATGCTTTTTCAATGAAATCAAATGCCACTGGAATCTGAATTTTATTTATTTATTTATTTAATTTATTTTTTTTATGTTTGGTGTTTGAAATTTTTTTTCCATAGTTAAGTTTTGCCCCTCCACCACTGCATGCAATACCTGCTTTTTGTTTATCCCAGTGAAATATTAGGGCCTGCTTGGTAGTTTTTTTTTTTTTGACCGGTTTTGGGGGGGGGCTCAGTTTATGAAGGGTTGGAAAAATCGGTGCTTGAGAGTTTTTTTGAACACCCATGTAGTGTAATTTTGTTCGTTTCTCTCAACCCACCAAATCGGCGGGTTTTGGTCATTTCTTAAATTTTCGCCCTTTACCCTCTATAAAATAATTATTAACAAATCTACCATAACTTATTCCAAAAAATAAAATAAAATAAAAAAATCTTAATACGCCATTCCTTCCAAAAATCTTAACTTATGCCAGTGATTTCCTGTGTTCAGAACAAGAACGTCAAATTTGTGAAGGAAATGGTGCAAAAATGCTGGGGGATGATTCCGAGGAAACTGAACCCTTCATTGAGCTTTTCAATTTTAGTTATGACAGTCATTTTTCTAATAAATCAAACAAACTGAAATTTCTTATCCGACCTTTCTTCTCAGTGAGAGTTGACGAACTTTTACTTTGCTTTGAACTTTTTGTTGCAACTACATCCTCTTCGTCTGGTTTTGAACTATTTTTTGCTTTTGACAGCTTCTCTGAGTATAAGAAGATATGCATGGATCATTTAAGGACTTCCTTTGGCATGCTATCATATGAAAATCACAAAAGTGAAGTCCAGAAACAATGTAGAGTAGATTCCTTTTTCTTTATATTAGATTTAAGATGAAAATAGAAGGTTGACCTTGCTGCAAAATAAGGAAAAAACGCAAAATTAGGTAGCCTATATTTTTCTGGATGATCATGAAATCAACTTAACATGGGTTGAAAAGAGGTAAACTAAAAGAAGAATATACCAACTAAGATTTATTGCAATCATATAACATGGGTATATATGTAATTTTATTTTTTAATACATCTTTCAGAACTGTTGGATAATAAACTCCCAAGCATGGGTTGGAGTGTTTTGAAAACTGCTATTGAAAACGACCCAACACCGATTCACTCATAAATGCCGAAAACCAGTACTTAAAAAACGCTCATAAACGCTACCCTGAAACTCCCAAGCAGGCCCTTGATTGTGCAAACATTGATCTGAATCATGTGATCCAGTTAAATACACTTTAGCTCTGAAGCCAATTTAGTTTCATTTTGACCAAGTGGGTGTTTGAGATCCTTCCACCCCCAATATTTTAATGCTTCAAACCAGATGTTTTGGAGATGGCTACTTCTCCTGAATATTCATGTTTTATGACAGAACTTAGATGAAGCACACGGCAGTCCTGGTTTGCATGCTGCAGCTGGACCTGGTCTTGCAGAAGAATGTGCTACATTAGTAAGCTACATAAACATGCTCACATTTTAGTTCTGCACCATTTGTATTCTGGAAGCATGTAACGTTTTTCGAAAGTATTAGTAATATGCATTTTGGTTATAAAGTTATGCAACTACTAGTTTACAATATTGCAGTAATTGACGAATTTGACCTGCTATTTCACTCCTTAAAATAGAAGACTTGGAAGTTTTATGTCCAAATCTGAACTAATGCTGCAAGTATGCCTCGTCTTTACAGGGTGGCTGCCGAACAGGGATGGCAAAAGTTACTAATGCGTATGACCTTCCTGCAAGGTGCGTAGATCAGTTGGTTCATTAAGTGCTATGCCCATGTCTATCTGTGGTTGCTTCATTACTTGTGTTTCGAGAGCCAATAAATATATGTTGAATGTTTTCAATGATAATATACTACTAACATTAATACATTATACATATTCTGATGAAGACTAATCATTGCAATCGTTAAGTTTGTTATTAATCATTTACATTCTTGGGGTTATTGATCAAGACCAGTTAGGTTGGATAGTTCTTCGAGTTATCTAACGACAGAAATTGGTTTTGTATCGATCTGAGACCTGTGCCATTAGTTATGTCTCTTTTGAGCACTGCACCAGATTGTATTTGGGTGCAGTGACCAACTAGGTTCTAAATTAAATGACCACCTTATAAGTTGATTTAAGTCCTGAAATTCTGACATGATGCATGTGTGTGTCACTGAATTTCAAATCTAGATTAATTTTCATTTCCATTTTGTGGATCAAATAAATTTTGGCTTTACTGCCACTGGTTGGAAATGAAACACCTAATTGGTTTTCATTAAATTCACCTCACTGCACTTTTGTAAAAGCTTGTCTAGTTATTTCTGTAAAACAAATATTTTTTTACAACTTCATCAGTCTAAACAATAGACCATGGTGAGGTCATAAATGTTCAAGGATGAATTATTAGTAACGCGTCGGCTTGCTAGAGAAGTTGGGGCATTAAACCTGAATATATTTGGCAAATGCTTATCATATGTCAAAGTTTTTACTCGTACTTTAGTGTTATTGTGATGTAGAAACTAAGAATATCGTTTCTGTTAGTTAAATCTGTGTGGGATTCAGTGAGAAAAAGAAACTGGTAGTGCACCTCTATTCACTTTCAATGAAGTATTCATGTCATAAGTTATCAGTTTGTAGCAATTGATAGGAGATTTTTTAAAATTAATGGATAGAGAAAGCTGGAACTTTTATCCTGATGCCTGTAATTTGTGTTTGTTTAATAACCCAGAAGCTAGGTATCATATGTAAAATTTTATTTGGACCCTGCATTACTCAGTTCAACATTCTTGGTTCGGAATGGGGAAGCTTTACTTCTAATCTCATTTGAATCTTTGAGAAACTTGACTCAAGTTGGATAAAAGTTTTAAAAAGACCTATTAACTTCTTTCTTTTTTGGAATGGAATTTAGTCCATCGTTAATTTATTTTTCTTTTGATGAGTGCAACGACACTTCAGCATTTCTTATCATTATGTAGTCGATAACATTTAAGTTAACACTGGTATTTCTTGTAATTTGCAGGAGGGTTATACATACTGTTGGTCCTAAGTATGCAGTAAAATATCATACTGCTGCAGAGAATGCTCTGAGCCACTGCTATCGGTCTTGCCTTGAACTTCTCATTGAAAATGGTCTGCAGAGGTGGTTTAATAGATACACTGTATCCATTTAAATAGTATTCTTCCCATGTCAATCTGTAGGAAATCTTGACTCAACACTCTTGTACAATACAAATGCAGCATTGCAATGGGGTGTATATATACTGAAGCCAAAAATTATCCTCGAGAACCCGCTGCTCATGTGGCAATAAGTAAGAACTTTTTTGTTATTTGTGCATTCAACTGACATTCTTTGTTTCTTAATTGATTTATACTTTCTTAAAGTTATATTTCATGTTTGTGTATCTGAATAGACCCCTCCATCTACCTGCATAAAGCTTTATCACTAGTTATAAATTTTTCTTAAGGTTTTCTTTTATGTCTAATTCATGTTTCTGGGCATGTACGTGATGATTTCCCATTTCCATTTTTCTTCCTTTCCTCAGGTCTAACTTTTATTTGATTTGGTAGGAACCGTAAGACGTTTCCTTGAGAAACAGAAAGACAAAATCCAAGCAGTTGTTTTTTGCATTGAAACAGCATCTGATACTGAGATATATAAAAGGTAAGTCAACTGACTTTACTGGGGATGTATGTGTTAAATATAACTCCAAAACAGTTTATGGTTTTGAGATTTGTTAGCTTTAATTATGAATAAAATAATTTGTTTTAAATTGGACAATCATTTATTACTTCTCTATATAGATTGCTTCCACTTTACTTTCCTCGGGATAAACTTGAGGAGGAGGTGGCTATTTCAAAACTTCCTGCAGATGTTGGAGATGAAAATGGTGAGACAGTCATAGATGAACGGAAAATCAGAATAAAGCCATTGCCCAATGTTAAGAAGGCTGGCCTGAGATTTTCCCAAGCCTCTGCTGATCTTCCAGCTGGTGATATTATTCCAGTCAGCGACGTTGCTTTGACGAGACGGTTAGTGACCTAAAATTCCTCTCCCACCTCTTCATTTTGTATCATTAATTGGTCCGAGCAATGCAGAAGTTATAGTTTAACCGTCATTGGTCCTGCCCCAATTCGTTTGTGAAACTGTCCACATATGGCTTTGTTCTAAATTTGAATGTGGTCTGGCATCAAGAAAGAAACCAAAAATGGGATTGCATGGCATTCGGTAGAACATTTGCATTTTTCCTACTCTGTAAGTACCAAGTGATGCCCAGTCTTCAGATACCATTGCGGTTATTTTATGTGCCTCCCTTTCATTTATTGTTCATGAGCATATTTTCATCTTTTCTGAGAAATTACTCATTTGGCATAAGTGAAACTTATCTTATTTTGTGACTGGCCACCATCCTTTGAGATGGATACAAGTAAGAATTTTCAGTGGAATGTAAAAGATATATCGGGATTCATGGAGGCAAATTTGTTGATGGAGTTTGAATGAACCCAGCCTGCATCTAACCCAGCTTGCCTCTCTCTCTCCCTCCCCCTCTGCGTGTGTAGTTCAGAGTGATTTCCTATGGGCCTTGCTAACATTTCGTATCAAAACAACACTGAAGTTTCCTTGTTTCATGACACTGAATTCAACCTGATGTTGCGTTCTTATTTCATTCATTGTGTAATGCATAATTTATCTATTTCTCGGTGATTAAGTTTCCAAATTCCACATGTTCAATTGTCAATTGTAGAGCTCTGGTGTAGAAGCTTCTCTTTGTTTATACATATTATGAAATCCACTGATAGTTGGAATGACCTTACTGTTTTTCTCATTCAGCAGGAACTCATCATACTTGGATGCATATCTTGATCCTGCATTTATGTCCCTTATCAAAGATCCAGATCAGCGACGCAAAGAACGTTGGGAAAAGGCTGCGCAAGCACGAAATAGTTGGAATTTTGCTAAAATGCTTGGATATGGTGACCTTGGGGGCCCTCCTCTATCTGCTGCTGAAGAATATTCGCTTCATTCACGATATCTAGCTAAAGCAAATTCACTTAATCTTTCTGAAATTGCTGAAATGAAAATTATGTAAGCCAGCTATGTACTCTGTTTGTGTTTTGTAAGCAATGAACTTAATTTTTCCCTTGTTTCCTCGATGCATTGAGTCCAATATCTTCTTAAAACTTGTACTTTTTATCCTTAAACATATAATTTTTGACTCCTGCAGTCTCTGACTTCCATCTTTGTCACCATCATATGGCACAATTTGCTAATTGTAAAATATTAAACTAGATGCCGATTTTATCTTCAATGTGCTAATCAGTTTTGCTGATATGAAGTTTTTGAAGGAAACTATTTTTAATACTTGTGGTCTATTTTTGTGCTGAGAATGTGATTTTTTATGTGCTATATCTTATTGTTACTTTAGGATACAGGTAACTGGCTAAACTCAGATATGTGTAGCAAAATCTTGTAGAGCTTGTAGGCTGCTTTTCTTTTCTTCCTAAGTTACGGAATTTTCATGAAGCCCTCCACTCGTGTAAATCTGCAACACTTGCGAAGTTTAATCACTTTTGTGGGGCTGCTTGAGGACTGCTTCATGATTCTAAAAATAGGTGGATTTTCCGTAGTAATCTTGGAGAAGATTGCCTTCTGCACTTGAACTTTGTCGTCCAAAAGTTTGAAATATTTTCTTCATTTCTGTTTGTTTTTTTATGAATAAGCAACAGTAAATTAATTGTATTATTTTCTTCATTTCTGTTTGTTTTTTTATGAATAAGCAACAGTAAATTAATTGTATTGATTTCCAAATACCACTTATTTCTGTTTCAGCTACCGAGGTGGGGTTGACAGTAAAGGTCGTCCAGTGATGGTGGTTGTGGGAGCACATTTTCTGCTTAGATGTCTTGATCTAGAGCGTTTTGTGCTGTATGCAGTAAAGGTGAATGCAATAAATTTTTCATAATTTCAATGTATGTACTGCTTATGCTGTTTAATGCTTCATGGCCTTCCTCCCGTTTTTAGTTGAACCTGTACTCATGCTATTGCAGCAGATAATTATATTTAGTATTGCATTTTCAGGAGTTTGAGCCCTTGATACAGAAGCCGTATTCTATTGTCTATTTCCACTCCGCAGCATCATTACAGGCGTGAGTTAATTTTCCTCGCTATCTTTTGCCCTTAACATCATTTTCCCTATTCTGGTCATTGGTTATTTGATCTAAAAACCAATAATTTTTCTCTAATTCATTTGTGCAATCTGGAAAAAGACTTTTAAGTTAAAAGAAAGATGGATGAATTTTTGTGCTGTTATGGCTGGCACTAAATAAAGTTTTTTGACTCACCCTCCATAATTTAGTCTGTTTTTAACAGATGGTACATGTTTGGCTTAGCTTAAAAAGAAGTTACATTAAGTAACGTTTTTGTTTGCAAACATGGTTGGATAAGTTAATTTTTTCAAAAAGTAAATCTTCCTTGCTGTCTAATCAGTAACTTGATTATTTAAGCTTTTAAACAAAATTAAAACTTACTGCTGTGAAACAGATTTGTTTACTTGTAAGCAAATTTGTAAGTAAAATTTTTGTGCTTACCAGAGATGCTTTGGGTGTGAAGATTCTTACCAGATATTATCAAGTTTGGCTCCACTTATATTTCTGATTTGTGTAACAGGCGACCAGATCTGGGATGGATGAAGAGATTACAGCAAATACTTGGCCGAAAACACCAGCACAATTTGCATGTATGCCGTGCAAGATTCTTCCTACAACCACCACAATATGGCCTATTATCTGTGCTGTTACGCATCTTTTGTTAATTACTCTCTCTTTTCATCTTGTAGGCTATTTATGTACTCCATCCAACCTTTGGTCTGAAATCTGCAATTCTTGCACTGCAAATGTTTGTGGATGATGTGGTATGACCGATCCCAGTAAAAAAATATAGCAAATCTAAATTTTGAGTAACTTTGTGTCTTTCTCCATAGCTTATTGAACTTTTGATAACTGATTTTAGGTGTGGAAGAAGGTGATATACGTTGATCGTCTTCTACAACTATTCAAATATGTCCCCCGTGAGCAATTAACTATTCCAGATTTTGTCTTCCAGTTGAGTTTTCACACTTCTGATTAATCGTTTTTATTGTTTGTTTTAATAATGTACGCAATTTGTATTGCCATTAGGCAGTGAGGATTTACAATGGCCATGTTTGTTACTAGCAGCTGATATGACCTTTGCTGTTTCCGTGCTCGTCCCTATGAATTCATACAGTGGCATGATATCAAATTTCGTCTCCTGAAAATTGGAAAGCCCTTTTAACTTATCCCTAAATAACATTGATGCAGGCATGATTTAGAAGTAAATGGAGGGAAGGGCCTTATTGTCGATCCAAGGACAAAATATGTCTATCGAAGACCATAAATATGAAAGCAGTTGTCTGAAATTCAGCTTTTCTGCCCAGAAACCGAGTATGTGGTTAGCACTGTTCTTTTCGTGCATTTCATTTACTGTTAACAGGATCAGGTTGTAATTGGTTTTTATTGTGTATTATTCTCCATCTTTTCCTGTGTTTGAAGGATGTTCTTGGATTTGTGATGTATGATGGAAATATATTTCTTATTTTTCATTTATTGATATTTGTTGTATGTATCGTTGTCGACACTAAGCTATTAGTAATTTAGTATTTTTCTGGTATTTTTGTGCAAACGATCCCTAATATATGGCGTCTGTGTAATCTCAGTCCCTGTTCTTTATTATTATTATTTTGTTTTTTTGCACTGGTGTCCTTAACATATTGTTGTAGTGCATAATTTGTTCTTCTAGATGATTTTCATCCAATATCATAGTTTTGTGCGTAATCGTCCCTTGTCCTATTTTATTATTTCCTGCCAATGTATGCATGGAGGCTATGCTGGTACATGTATATATATATCTATACAAATATCGGTGCTTGTCGGGTGTTGGATCCGTCGGAATTTTTTTTTTTTTTGTCTTATATTAGGCGGCTGCTCGAGCGTCTGTCTATGCTCACCTCTCATCCTGGATCTGCTAGTGATTACAACCATTTTTCCATTTCATGTAGTTTGGAGAATGTTATTTTTGGACGATGAGATACTCGAAGTTTCATTTTAGGTACATGCGAGTTCGTTCATGGATGAAAATCATTATTTTGCTGTCGACCATGCATTTGTTGCTGGTGCAGACACTTTTTTAGGGGCAATTTCTTCAACCCGGCAACACCATCTCTCTCTCACAACTGTGGGAAATCTCTACATTTGTTCAACTGTCCTTGCAAATTAGCTGAACTGTCACCTGCTGCATCCATACAAAGAATACTTGGAAAATTGTGGATCTTTTCAAAGGTTTCTTGAGTAAAATGGGTTTTCTTGATTTCTAATGTTTTTTGCATATGGTGATTGATTATTTACAAAACTAGTTTACATAAACTTGTAAACTAAGAATAATGCTACTCAACTCCGTTGGGGTTATATCTACAGTCTATGAAAGGTGAAATTAAATGACTTATTTTATTTGATTTATCATTTAATGACACATTAGCACCATATAGACTCGGATTATGATCTCGGCTAAATAGTATTACTCATAAACTACTACATACTAAAAATAAATACAAGCAGCAAAAGGAGAAAGAAAAAATAAAATTCATTGTTTACAAATATTGTTATAAAATAATTTTTTTTTTTATCATTTCACTTTTTTGAAGAAAAAAACTGTGTTTGTTTTGGTTAATTTAATTTGGTCCGACAATTTACGTTTCTCAAATTCCATTCATTGCACTTGGTTTGCTATTATGAAAATGTTTAATGGATGCATTCTGTATTAGAGGGAGGGACCCATTTTGTTGGGGTTCTTATTATTTGAGTGTAACTCTACACTCCATTTTTTAAATAAATAAAACCAATTTACATTATAATCCTAATGCTGCCCCATACACGATGCGTGTCCGCTGGATGTTGACTCCTCTTTGAACGTATTTAAATATAATTTTGTCTTCTAACAGTTGTCGAGAAGGGTCTTGGCAGCTTGACCTAGATTCCACATGTTTAAAAATGCAAGTCACGTTAGGTATAATATTTACGAGTTTGGGATATGAGGCCGTTGACCTCGAAAATTGGTCCTTTCACGTGGCCAACTGAAAGCTACTACACGTGTTTTTTTTTGTGCACAATCAACGAATAGTCAGACGCACATGGTCGAAACTAGCCGGAATGGTGTCGGCCGTATACACTCCGACGGTCAAGTCAAGTTCAGTGGTCGGAACAGTACCCAGGGGTTATACAAATCAATGATAAAGGGGGAGGGGAAAATATATAAGCTTGCTATGGAGTACTATGTAATAAGAGTTTCATTACCTTTACCTCTTGCCAAACCTTGGGTATTTATAGGTGGTATGAACCGTTGGATGTAGGTCGCGTGTATACATCTGACGGTATGAGGTGTCCGCTCATAGGGGTCAATCAGCCGTGTCTGTAGAGTGGGCGGACAGTTTGTTTCTTCTGAGTTGAATTGACATAAAGTTGATAAGTTATATCAACTAACCCCATGGAGACGTCAAATCAATTTAAACCTTAGGTGCAGGAAGGATCTTGGCACAAATCTCTTTCTGAAATTGACGGCAGATTTTCTAATCGGGGTCCACTTGACCTCGACTTCTGGGGGACGAGGTGCTTCGATAGGTCAGTAGTAGGAATCGCTATATCATTTCGAAAACACTTCGATCGGGTCGTTATGTGTTGCTGTACGTTCCGAGACGTATAAGATTGGAGCGTAACATAGGCGATGTTTTTCGTGCATATTTGGCAAAACTTAAATTACGATTAAAATTGATGAAAAAAAAAATTTCTTACTTTAACTATAACAAGAAGCAAGGGAATGAAAGACAAGAGGCATTAAATTTATTATTTTAAAAAAATTATCATTTAACAAGTTTGAAAGAATGAGGTGGTCAATCAAATTATTTAGAAGCAATATTTTTTTAATTAATTTTATATTTATGAGCTGGTGGAATGGTCTGATAAACAATGGGAGAGAAGATTCCAGCTTAACTCGTCGCCACGGGACACGTGTCAAGCAAAGGCGTGGTCAAGATAGCTATTTTTTCTGACTCGTTAAATTCAGTCCACGTTCATCAACGTGCACTATAATTGGCAAACGTTAATCCACATTTCACTGTCCAGAATTTCTGTTTAGAAACACGTTTGTATCATTACATTTATATCTCAAATAATTGCATTCGTTTTCTCAAATTAATATAAATTATTTTTAATTATGAATAATATTATTTAGCATCAATTATGCTAAATCGCCAATTTAAATGATAAGCACAATGAAAGATAACATTAAATTATTTATTTTATTATGCATCTTATTTAATATCATATTAGTACCATTTAGACGGATTGTTTTAACATTGATGATGCTAAGTACCATTACTCTTCTTATTATTGCTCATCTATTCATTGTAATTAAAATAAAATAAAAAATTATGGTGTAAAAATGAGATTAAATATTTGATCAGACGACCTTCATTTCAAAACATGTTAACAATATTTTTGGATGAAAATATGATTAAGTACACTATTTTTTATCAATGAAATATTAAAAATAAGAATTTGATTTAGAAAAAATTAAAAATATAAGTGTAATAAAGAATAAAGGTTAATTAGTGTAATTGAAATATGATGTGAATATCAAACGCAACCGGTAATATAAATGACCGGCTAATCCAGTTAGGCGGTTACCAGTGAATGTGAATATCCACATTCTCGACTCCTTCCAAGTTCTCTCTTCATTCCCAGCCCCATATAAATACCCCCTTTTCGTCGCCTAAACTTTCTCATCTGCCCTTTGTTTTTCTTGCAAGTACTAGCAATACCCTTCGGCTTATATATATATATGTCCGCTGCCGGCGACCTGGAATCTGAGAGCCTCCTCTCCTCCGCCTCTCCAGGCTTCCCCTGCCTCCATTTCTTCCGCTACCGCCCCCTCAGGTAATTAATTACTATACGCCGGAACATATACATATAAATTTCCAAATGCCGTCGCCGAAGATTAATCGGAAAGGAAGCAACGAGAAGAACAAGAAGGGAAGGTTATCTGAAAAGGCATCGTCGTTTCATGAGAAAAACGGCGGTGTAGTGGCGGAGATGCTACCGAGGCCAAGAACGGTGCCGGAGTTGTTGGTTAGGAAAAATGATATTGTGAGTTCAACTGAATTGGTGTTGGCGCAGGGAAAGCCGGCGCTGACGAAGCTGCTTCTTAATGTGACGATACAGAGGAGCCTTGGAGCCGTACAGGTGTTGATGTCGCCGGATGCAACCGTGGATCACTTGATTACGGCGGCTCTCCGGCAGTATGCAAAGGAAGGCCGGCGGCCTATTATCTCCTCCGCCGATTCATCTGGCTTCGATCTCCATTATTCACAGTTTAGCTTAGAAAGTAATGATTCTCTCGCTGTTTTTATTTACAGCCGTAGGATTTTCAATTTGTCTCTGAACCGCTTGATTTATGATTTGTTTCAACGAAAATGTCAACCATAAATTAGATTTAGGAAAATGCTATGTATACTTCTCATCATGAAGTACACATTACTCACATGGAGGGGTTCATGATTATTTTATTGTACGTGAATTCCCTCTATATGAGAATGTGTACAGTAGCATTATCCTTAAATTTATTATTGAAAATGAATGCCGTTTGTGAAGTTTTTTTAATCAAATGAAGAGTAATATAAATTTATAATATTAATCTACTGCGTTCTGGACACTTCTGGACACCTTTTTTCACACAAAGGGGGGCAGCCGGGATTCACTTTTTCTTCTCTCAAAAATCACACAATCATCATCAGATAGTGGCTAGGGTTATAACCAAATATATACTTCAGGGTCAGGCTTTAAGTTGGACCATTAAAGGGGTAAACGGACCAAAATTCAAGCCATCCATAAGAGAATACAATTGGGTCGGGTGTAGCTTATGCACTTGGTTGTTGGACTTATTTCATTCATCAGTCTATGCCTATGAAATAATATTAACCCACGTTAACATCATAGCCCGGGATTTATTGGGTATCAAAAACCCAACAACCACAAAAAACAAAAGCAAAGAAATTCACGAGCAATTAATTTTATATCATTCAAGTATTTCCATACCACATATATTGCTTTCTATATTAGAATTTATTGAATGAGAAACAATGTATTAAACTCCATGAAGGAGAAGATGAATTACACTCCATGAAAGGAGGAAATGAACAGCTCCATAAAAGGAGGAAGACACTCCATAATAGGAGGAAATGAAATCTCCATGGAAGGAGGGATTGGAGACTACAATCCAATCAATTAAAAAATGTGTACAAACTCTAGTAGTTATAGAGAAAATAACTAGCTAATTAGGAAGTCTCTAGAATCTACTGATGTGGATTTTACATTCTAACATTATGCTCGGGGGTGGGGGTGGGGGGGTCAAAATACCTCCTTTCTTAGAATCAATTATAAAGGACAATAGCCATATTTTATTTTATTTTTGCCAGAATTTTTGACTAAATATGGTAAACTTTAGTTATTTTCAACTTTGATTTACCCCAAAAAAAAAATTTCCCCCAAAAAAAAAAAAAAAAAAGGAAGAGGAGGTTGGTAACAACGAGTTCGATGTTAACTCAACTTTTTCTTGATTTGTTTGACAATTTCAATTAGTAGATAATTTTTTCATGATTCGTTTGATGATTTTTTAATTGGTTGTAATAATTATGTTTCGATAAAAGAAGTGGGAAAAAAAAAAAAAGACGTTTATAATTATGCCAATAGGCAGCTGCTTGAGTTTCATTTTAGCATTATGTGTACGTTTCGATAGTCGGTGGGCCGACAGAGGGATATTCATATTTTGTGGAGGAAAATTCCTTAATAGATGAGAGGAATCAGTAGTTCCCTTTGGAGATAAGATCTGGATATAAATTATTATAAAGAAAAACTCACAAGCCCGAAAGATAATAATATTTTGCTGATGACATAAAGATTATGCCTCCGTTTGAAAGAATTTATAAACGACTTAATCAATAAATAGATAAAAATAAGTAATTGTTACGCCTCTATCTAAACCGTCTCGAAATGCCCACCACCACACAATCTGATCTGATAGACACACATCCGAAGTGTTTTCGAAGTGATCTCACCAATGTTAACGACCTGATAACACGCTGCAAAACATAGGCGATCCTGCTGAACTGACCGAAGCGCCCTCGCCCCTGAGACCGAGGAGAAGTGGACCTCTGTCAGAAGATCCTCCGCCAATTTCAGAAAGAGATTTTTGCCAAGATCTTCTCTGCACCTAAGGTTTAAATTGATTTGACGTCTCCATGAAACTAATTGATGTGACTTATCAACTTTATGTCAACTCAACTCGGGAGAAACAAACTGTCCGCCCACTTTACAGACGTGGCTGATTGACGCCTATGAGCGGACGCCTCATATCATCAGATGTATATACGTGTCCCACATCCAATGGTGTATCCCACCTATAAATACCCAATATTTGGCGAGAGGCAAAAGTAATGAAACTCTTACTACATAGTACTCCATAGCAAGTTTATATATTTTCTCCTCCCACTTAGTGTTTTTGACACAACCTCTGGGTACTGTTCCGACCACCCGAACCAGATTTGACCGTCGGAGTGTATACGGTCGCCACCACCCAAATTGGTCCCGGTCGTGTGCGTCTGACCGTACGTTGATTGTGCGCAGGGAGGAATACGTGGAGTAGCTATCGATTGGCCACGTAAAAGGTCCAATTTTCAAGGTCAACAGATTGGCGCCATCTGTGGGAAACGCTTCCCGTTCAAAGTTCTGCATTTTCCACTGGAAAGTTACCAGAAAACTAGCGACTAACCCTGAAAAGGGCACGTTCTTGAAAAAGAACAAAGTCGAGTTACAATCCAAGTTCTCACCACCCTTGAAAAAGGAGATAGGATGAGCTATAACTATGAAGATGACAATTCCATGAGAGAAGCCTCTGAAGAAGAGGTGCTCCATAACAATGTTACTCATCAAAGACCCCATCACCGGCGTCGCTGAGGTGGAAGAATAACCATGCTCACTGAAGGAATGACTCAAATAGTTGCAGGTATGAGAGATATCGCAGCTTAGAATATGGCAATGCATGAACTCCTCATGCAAGCCCGATGTCACCCAGGCTCTCAAATGCTCCAAGGATCTTACCCAGTGCAGGAAGTCCCAGTATCTCGTTCCCGATGCCACACCAGTCAGCACAGAGAACGCCCTCTCGAAAGATAAGTGGGTGCCGATGCCACATCTTATGTGCAAGGGAGCCAGCCATTAGAATCCCACTTGGGGGATAACTTCCCTCAAGAATATGAAGAATAGGGATTCGTAAGCGTTTTCGAACGGATAGGGGAGGATCCTAGCAATAGGGTCCGCCCAGTGAGAAGATCAGTTCGGCAGTATCAGGAACAAGAACAGGCCCCTCCTCCTCCTAAAAATAGGAGGGACAGGAGGAACCTAGTTGATTGGGGGAGTCGAGGAGGGGCACATCCACCTCCCCAAAACATTCAAGATGATGAAGGGTCAGATGGGCCCTTTCGATCTTATGAGATTGACGACGACGATGATAACCTCCCTTTCTTAAGGGAGATTCGAAGCTTCTCAATGCCAGCAAATTTCATGCCCCCTAAGATCCCCAAGTATGAAGGAAAGGGGGACCCGAAGAAGTACCTCACCAAGTACATGACACAGATGAGCCTAAGGGGAGCCTCGCCCGCTTTGAAATGAAGAGCCTTCCATTTAACACTAGACGGTGCCGCCGAAGTGTGGTACAGCAGGCTTCCTCCCCTAAGCATTAGAAGTTGGCCAGATTTGAAAAAAGTATTCTTGAATCAATACCTCTCACGCAGAGAAAGAGAGGCACCAGTGCAACGCCTGCAAGATATGAGACAGGCCTCTAGGGAGACGCTGGAAAGCTATCTCTCTAGGTTTACAGACGAAATCACCTACTGTGAACAAGTCACTGACAGAGAAGCTCTTTTAGCCCTGAAAGACGGGCTCAACATGAACACTTTGTTCTGGAGGGACGTGTACAGCAAGAATCCTTCCACCTATGACGAACTGGTGGAAATGATGAGAGCGGAAATTATGAGTGAAAAAATGATCGATCACCGAAACCGTGCCATGTAGGGACTCCCTCCGCCTCAGAGGCAGGTAGGTCGAGGACCCACAGCACACCTTGTTACTCAGAAATGGACTCAGGCAGGTCACATAATAGCTCCCACCTCCGGACAGACACTGGCTTCTGCCACACTAAATGCAGTGCCGGTATTAGCATGTGAAAATGCTCCTGGTGAAGCAGGGCCATCTGAAAGAACCGATAGCAAGAAAAAGAAAAAGAAACGATCAAACAAGCCCTTGGAAGGAGCAATGTTTTGCACTTTCCATCAACTGTATAGGCACGACACCAATGAATGCAGAGATGCTCCTCGACGCTCAGATCGGATCGACCCACATCTCTCCAGGAGGAATGACTATCCTCGCAGATCTGTCTCCCCGAACAGGGGAGATCGAAGGCACAGAGAGCAGTCACCCCAGAGAAGAGAATCTCGGGACCGAGGAGAGTCCAGACAGAGAGATCAGGCCCCATTTGCTGGGGGCCAAGTCATCAGGGAAATCGACACTATCATTGGGGAACCTCACGTCGGCGGCAACACAAGGAATGCCCAAAGGAATTATACAAGGGAAGCGAAGGACCCACCAATGATCACTTACATTGTGAACGAGTCTCAAGAGGCCAACAGGATGGCCCCAATTACATTCTCCTAGGAAGATGCTCAGGGAGTTCACCATCCCTATTGCGACGCACTGGTTGTGAGAGCCGTAGTGGTCAGAAACGAGCTCAAATGCATGCTCGTCGACAGTGGAAGTTCGGTGAACATATTATTCAGCTCCACCTTTGACAAAATACAGATTGAACATGGGTTGATCCCCATGGCCGACCCACTATTTGGATTCACTGGAGACAGTATCGTTCCATGAGGGCGGATCACTCTGCTCGTCAAGATGGGTTCAGCACCCCTAGTGGCCCAACACTTTATGGAATTCTTAGTGGTGGACCACAGATCGACCTATCATGGGGTATTGGGCAGACCCGCATTGAAAGATCTTTGGGCCGTCACATTCATCCACTACTTGTGCATGAAATTCCCAACTGAACATGGGATTGCGAAGGTTTGAGGCGATCAGATGGGCTCCAGGGCATGCTACTTGAACTCATGCTAAAGTCAGAGCCCCGAACTGTTAATGTAATCATAACTGAAGTTCCCACTGAAGCCAGTACAGACGTGGAAATGCTTGACGCCCCTGAGCAAGGGCATACCTTTGAGCAAGAGGAAGATGTCGATATGGAAGAGACCCCTGAACAAGGGCACCCTTTGATGAGTTAGATCTCCGAATAATTGACTATGAACTAAATGCGACCCCAATGGAAGAATTGGAGACTTTCTCCGCCAACCCAGAAGACCCCAGTCAGGTCTTGCGTATAGGGAAGGCATTGTCCCCTGAAACAAAAGTAGAGATGATAAGCTTTCTGAAAAGGAACTTGGATGTCTTCGCATGGAAGTATGAAGATATGGTGGGAATAGATCCGAGAATCAGTTGCCATCACCTTAACATCAACCCCTCTTGTGCCCCCCATAGACAGAAGAGACGTGCCCTCAATTCGGAAAGGTACGAGGCATTGAAAGACGAAATGAGCAAGCTTAGCCGAAGTGGCTTCATAAGGGAAGCCCTCTATCCGAAGTGGATAGTCAACCCGGTTCTAGTGAAAAAGCCTAGCGGGAAGTGGAGGGTGTGCGTAGACTTCACAAACCTGAATAAGGCTTGCCCTAAAGACAGCTTCCCACTTCCAAGAATAGACCAACTTGTGGATTTCACAGCTGGACATGAGCTACTGAGCTTCATGGATGCATACTCAGGGTATAACCAGATACCCATGTTTCGACCTGATGAGGAAGCTACATCGTTCATTACGGACAGAGGTCTGTATTGCTACAAAGTCATGGCCTTCGAATTGAAGAATGTCATAGCTACATATCAGAGATTGGTCAACATGATGTTTGCCGAACTCATTGGCAAAATCATGGAAGTCTACGTGGACGACATGCTAGTCAAAAGCCTCCAGGCAGCCGAACACGTAAGTCACTTTGACCAAACTTTTCAGATACTTAGAAAGTATAATATGAAATTGAATCCTCTCAAGTGCACCTTTGGAGTGGCATCGGGTCAGTTCTTGAGGTATATTGTCAATCAAAGAGGAATTGAAGCAAATCTAGTGAAAATAATGGCCTTGCTAGAGATGAGGTCACCTCAGAAACCAAAGGAGGTCCAAGGCCTCAATGGTCGGATAGCCGCACTCAGTCGCTTCATCTTCAGGGCCACAGATAAAAGCTTGCCTTTCTTCAATGTGCTGAAACAAGGAAAGAAATTTCAATGGACTTTGGAATGTGAGGAAGCCTTCCAGGCGCTTAAAAGCACCTCGGAGAGGCGCCCCTCTTGTCAAAACCTCAACCGGATGAGTCACTATTGCTGTACTTAGCGGTTTCGGACGTGGCGGTCAATGCCGTCCTAGTCAGAGAAAAAAGTGAGCGCCAGTTTCCAGTGTACTACGTCAGCAAAGCACTTCTTCCAACTGAAATACGCAACCCAGACATGGAGAAACTGGCACTCGCCCTTATCACAGCCTCAAGAAAACTAAGGCCGTACTTCTAGGCCCACTCAATTCAAGTTCTCACCAATTTCCTACTGAAGTAGGTGATGCAGAAAACAGACGCATCAGGACGCCTGCTAAAATGGACAATCGAACTCAGTGAGTTCGATTTAACGTTCTGACCTCAATACGCCATCAAGGGCCAGGCCCTTGCTGATTTTATGGTTGAGTTTGCCAAAACCTCAGAAATGGAGGCGATAATGGAACCAGCCGAGCTCCCCACATGAAACTATTCGTAGATGGGTCTTCAGGAGAGACTGGCTCTGGGACATGGATCGTATTGGAAAGCTCGAAAGGCCACAAACTAAATTGTACAATAAGGTTCGGCTTCAAAGTCTTGAGCAACGCTGCTGAATACGAGGCCCTTCTGGCAGGTCTTAGACTTGCTAAGGAGATGCGGGTCAGAAGGCTCCTGGCGAGCAGTGACTCTCAACTTATAGTGAACCAGGTCAATGGAAACTTTGCAGCCAAAGATGGTAGCATGATTGCGTACTTGAAGTTGGTTCTGGACCTAGTTCCTCATTTTGAAAGGTTCGAACTGACTCAAATCCCCCGTCTAGAGAATGCACATGTAGACGCCCTTTCAAAATTGGCCAACAGCAAGGATTCAGAGCTGCTAAAGGTCGTTCCTTTTGAGCACTTATTGAAGCCCTCCATTTCTGGAGGTGAAGAGGTACTATGGATATAAGGCACCCCATTATGGATGCAGCCTATCAGCGCCTACCTGAAGGATCAAACACCGTCTGCTTCTAGAAGCGAGACGAGGACGTTAAGAAGAAGGACGACACACTTCGTCCTGCAAAAAGATACTCTTTACACGAGAGGCTTCGCCTCGCCACTTCTTCGATGCGTGGGAGGCGAAGAGGCCACATACATACTCAGGGAAATCCATGAGGGAATCTACGGAAATCAATCCGGAGGAACGGCTCTGGCACACAAGGTTCTTCGTCAAGGCTACCTCTGGCCGACCCTAAAAAGGGATGCTTGCCAGTTTGTCCAAAAATGTGACAAGTGCCAACGCTTCTCAAACATACAAAGACAGCCTACTCAGAACCTCTTCGTAGTAACCAGCCCTTGGTCATTCGCCAAGTGGGGCATTGACTTCATTAGTCCACTTCTAAAAGGAAGAGAAAGTGCAACTTTCGCCATTGTTGCCATTGACCACTTCCGTAAGTGGGTCGAGGTTGAACCCCTTGCCAGGATCATCAAGGTGAATACTGCCAAATTCGTCTGGAAGAACATCATTTGTAGGTTTGGCATTCCCCACTCCTCAGTGTTTGATAATGGAAGGCAGTTCGACAACAGGAAGATGCGAGACTTATGCGACGAACTAGGCATAAAGAAGAACTTCTCAACGCCTCATCACCCCCAAACACACGGGCAAGTTGAAGCAATGAACAAGACTATCAAGCACACCCTGAAAATGAACCTTGACACCTCAAATAGGGTCGGGGTTGACGAACTCTCCCACGTCCTCTGGGGTATAAGAACTTCTAGCCGAACTGCAACAGGTGAAACACCATTTTCCATGACCTACGGAGCCGAGGCCATGAGCCCGATCGAGGTCGAGGTCCCATCACACTGTCGGATACACTTCAATGAGATCAACAATGATGAGACTCGAATAAGCGAATTACACCTCCTTGAGGAAAGGAAGGATGCCTCCCAAATGAACTTGGTAAAGTATCATCGAAAGATGACCCGCTATTATAACCCCAAGGTTAGAAACAGAACTCTTCGCCTAGGCGACCTCGTCCTCAGAAAGGTCTTCCAATTTTCAAAACCGACAGGAGTGTTTGGACCAAACTGGGAAGACCCTTACCGCATCCGCAGGAAATCTCGACCTGGTACTTTTGAAATTGAAGACATGGCAAGAAAGACACTACCTTATCAATGGAACATTGAACACTTGTGGAAGTACTATCAATAATGAGCCTTTGTTCCGATCCGATCTCAATATTGTCTAATAAATCGATTGTTCTGATCTGATCTCAGTTGTAAATTTCCTAGCTTATTAAGTGCTGGAATTGCCTTGGTAAAGTGTGGTGTAATTTATCTCAAGTAATGAAACTTCGGTTCTGTGCCACATTGGTTAGTAAATAGTTTCCTCAGTCCTTCAATATGTTTACTTAAGTGATCCGATCTTCAATTATTAACTGATTAACGTTAAGAGGCTCTTCTTGTTCTCTTAAGTGATTCAACTTATATTAACTTGAGTGGTCCGATCCTCAATTATTAATTGGTTATTGTTACGAGGCGCTTAGTTAGATGTTTATCATTCATACAAGTATAAACAGATTCAAAAGGTAAGAAAGCAGAAGCATAAATACCTAGCAAAAAATTTCATTTCATTTAATGAGAATTGAAGTACAAGAAGGCCGAAGCCATTACAAAAGATGGCCCTATTCTAGTGGGGGGACCTCTGCCTCGATCGCTCCTGCATCGGTTGCCTCCGGGGCCTCCGAAGCTTCCTCAGCAAGCCTATCAGGCCGACCTCCAGTTGGTCCCCAAACTCTACCTCCAAAGAGGAGATGTCCAGAGTGGGGTGGACCTCTTTCACTCGACCCAATAAGCCTTGGGCACTCCAAGAGGCCCAAAAATTGGCGAAGTCGTCATACAGGGGAGGTCTTCGAAATGGTCGATGAAGTTCTAAACTGCCACCTTCCCTATAGACTTCAACTCCTCCTTCGAGGAGGCAATCTCCTCAGACTGAGCCTCTGCCTTCTGCCTCAGCTCCGCCTTCTCTTTGTTTGAGGCCTCTAGAGTCTCGGTGGCGAGCTTGTGGTGCTCGTTGGCGTGATCAACTTGTCGAGTCATAGCAGTCACTTGGCACTCGACCTCATATAACTTCTTCTTCAGCCACTCCACTTCTGCTTTGGCGGCAGTTAGCTGGGCCTCGACCTCCTTCTTTCCCTCCTCCGCCCGCGTGGCCTTGGCCTGGGCCTCTCGCACGGCATCTCCATATTGCATCGCCTCCTCGAGACGTTTGGCGAGGTCCTCCTTGGAGTTCAGATCCTTCACCAGGCTCTTGAGTTGGATGCTTGTACTCAGGGCCCGAGCCACGCAGGCGCTGTTGGCAACCACCAAGTCTTCAGCTATGCATGAGGTGGTGTGGTCCCTCCACTCCTCGGTCCAGTATTTGTTGTGGACCACAGCCACTGCAGCTGTTTCTGGAGGAAAGGCCTCCAGCACTTCCCTCTCGGCTCCTCCGAATTTGTGCCCACAAAGTCGACCTCCTTAGAGGGACGGGCCCTCTTCCTCTTCCTCTTCTGCTGTCCCGGCACTTGAGCGATTGGCAATACAGCAAGTGGTGTTGTGGCCAGGGCAGTGGCAGCCTCAGATGGCTCAGGCCTCTTCTCCGAAATGGCCATCCCGATTGGAATTGTGGTCTGCTTCAGAACGGGGGGTGGCATCGCCATAATTGGGCGTTTTGGAGGGGCAACGCTCTTCTTGCCCTTCCTCCGTAGAATAGCCTCCGGGTCCTCAAGTACCTCCTCCTCCGTCGAAGGCTGAAGCCTCTTACTGGCGTCCACCAGATCCTCCATTTGCTTCTTATAAGAGGAGGAGGAGGCCTTCAGTGCCCGTGCCTCTGCCATCATCCTCTGGATGGTCTTAAAGTCAGGGCGCACGAGCATCTTCTTATTAAAATTGTCTGCAAGGAACGAATGACGAATTAGTACAAGTGTTAAAAGTTCAGAATAAAGGGTAAAGACTTCGGTCCAGTTACCTTGGGATGCCATCAAGTCATGTGTAACGAAGTGAATGTTCTTTCGAATCAGCCGATGGTATGACCTCTTCTTTTGAGGTAGCTGATAGATGATGCAGATGGTGGCGAAGTCTTCGGAAGACAGTTCACACCGAGGGAGAGTACCTACAAAAGAAATGCAAATATTAGTCACGATTCGAACCGAAGAGAAATATAAAGAAAAGCAACTACTATACTCACTAAGTGTTGAGTACTTCGTCGGGACCGTAAGGGGCGCCAAGGGGTCCCCTTCCATTATATCCCATCGCCCAGCAGCCCAGCACCACGAGCTCTTCCATTTTTTGATGGAGCTCGGCAGATCGAGCACGAATGGAGTGTGGGAACCCCATGAAGTAAGGTAGTGCCACCCCCGAGTCTTATCCCCCCGACAGTTACCTTAGGTATGTAAAGGGTCTGGAAGACGAAAAATGGCATCTCTAGCCCTAGTGACGCCTCTTTCCACAACATCCAGGAGCTCACCATTTGGCTCCAAGAGTTTGAATTGAGTTGGGTCATGGCTAGCCCATAGGATCTAAGCACCATCCTAAAGAATGAGTGAATTGGCAGCCTAAGTCTTGCCCTAAGGATCGCCTCACTAATGGCCACACAACCCGGCCTAGGGTAGCAGGCCCTCTCTTCGGGCTCGGGGAGGACAGATCTATGCTATCTGGGATCCTATACTCTACCTTAAGTCTCTCCAGGTCGGCCTCTCCTAGTTTAGATGAGTAGTCCGACACCCCCCAGTGCACAGAAGTATTTGCTGGGCTATTCGGTCGCTTCCATAAATTTTTTCCCTATTATTGCCTCGACTATTTCTGAAGAGGTCGCGACAATGGGCTCGTCCATCCTCACTAGTTCTAACCCCCTCCTCGAACTAGAACACTCCTCAGAAGCCATTTTTCAGAAGTTAAAAATCCTAAAAGATACTAAAACTTACGTGTTTGAAGGTTTTCCTAGCCGAAAATGGTGTAAGGTCATCGGATGTTGGTATTTCTCGTCGAAAGTTCAAGTTTCTCGTCAGAATTGCTTAGAAAATGTAGGAAACTGTAAATGGCTTGAGAGCAAAGTGTATTGTCTGTTTTCGCAAGGATAGAAAGCTTGAGAAAAGTTTAGAGTCCGCCTTTTATAGAAAGACCCATCCGATCTCCACCGTTGAATTCAAATGCGATCAATCTAAGCCGTTCGTCGCATCTTCAATCTAGGCCGTTGAAATGAAACGCCAGATTTGATCTACACCCAAGATGTCGCTGTAACCTTCACGCTCGCTTAAAACGCGTCACCTCGGTCACCACCAGCCATCAATAATAAGTAGCCGCAGCAGCCTTTTAGGAGAATGGACATGGCACCCAACTGTCATCTTGGAAATACACAACAGTTGTCAAATCATTTGACGTCTGAATCACCTAGGATCGAGCTCCTCACTCAACTTTACAAAGCTTAGACGCACCTGACGCGAAGTCCCCTGTGGGTTATCACCTCGACCGCTGTGTTCCTTCCTAAACTTTACAAAGTTTTAGCCATCTCTCAACGCGTCGTCCCCTGTGGGTCAGCGCACCGATGGCAGATGAGCTTCTCACTCAACTTTACAAAGTTTAGACGCACCTGACGCGGAGTCCTCTGTGGGTCATCGCCTCGGCCGCTGCGTTCCCTCCTAAGCTTTACAAAGTTTTAGCCATCTCCCAATGCGTCGTCCCCCGTGGGTCAGCGCACCGATGGCAGATGAGCTCCTCACTCAATTTTACAAAGCTTAGGCATGCTTGAAGCGAGTCCCCTGTGGGTCATCACCTCGATCGTCGTGTTGGCCTTTTTTTTACTAATCGTTCAGTCTTGCAGCGCTTCGACCTCACATCGGTTATTGTTTCTCTTACTCGATAACGAAGCTTTGACGCATCTGCCTAAGATCATGGCTTCGGTTACTGCAGAAGATTGACCCACAAGCTCCCACGAGTCGTGGTCCCCAGTACCGAGGCATGCACATCCGGTCAGAAAAGCAAGTCCATCCATGATATAATTATTCATGCCTAGACTTGGGAGACCACTGTTATGCCCCTATCTGAACCGCCTCGGAATGCCCACCGCCACACATTCCGACCTGATAGACACCCATCCGAAGTGTTTCTGAAGTGATCTCACCAATGTCAACGACCTGATAACACATTGCGAGACATAGGCGATCCTGCTGAACTGACCGAAGCGCCCTCGCCCCTGAGACCAAGGCGAAGTGGACCTCTGTCAGAAGATTCATCGCCAATTTCAGAAAGAGATTTTTGCCAAGATCCTCTCTAAACCTAAGGTTTAAATTGATTTGACGTTTTCATGAGGTTAGTTGATGTGAATTATCAACTTTATGTCAACTCAACTCGGGAGAAACAAACTGACCGCCCACTTTACAGACGTGGCTGATTGACGCCTATGAACGGACGCCTCATACCGTCAGATGTATACACATGTCCCACATCCAACGGTTCATCCTACCTATAAATATCCAAGGTTTGGCAAGAGATAAAAGTAATGAAACTCTTACTACATAGCACTCCATAGCAAGTTTATATATTTTCTCCTCTCCCTTAGTGTTTTTGACACAACCTCTGGGTACTGTTCCGACCACCCAAACCTGACTTGATCGTCGGAGTGTATACGGTCGCCACCACCCAAGCTGGTCCCGGCTGTGTGCGTCTGACCGTACGTTGATTGTGCGCAGGGAAAAATATGTGGAGTAGCTATCGGTTGGCCACATGGAAGGTCCAATTTTCAAGGTCAACAGTAATAACATAAAATTAAAGTATTTTCCTATTCCTCCGTTAGGAAGAATTTATAAACAACATAATTCATAAATAGATATAAATAAATTGTAGAAAAATTAATGGACAGCAATTATGAATTCGTTAAAATATGTGATTGACAATAGGGTGGCAAAATTTAGACCAGGATTGACCAGCTCTAGTTCCAATTAGTTGTGGGTATTAAAAACTTGACTGTTCGAGTTCGATTCTCAATCCTAGAACCAAGAACCAAAAACTCCAATTCAATTCAAAATTTTTACTTTTTATTTTTTATGATAATTTTTACTTTTTTATTTTTTTATGATATTTTGCACTAATATCTAATGAGGGACAGAGCCATGATGCCTGCTTTGAACTTTAGGCTTAGATTCAATGCAGGTTTTTTTTTTTTTTTAGCAGCGTTTATGTGGAATTTTGCTTCCATGGGGCTATTGCCTCAAGGGGATCTCCAAAGAAGCCTTGCAGTCTTCTAGCATAAGGCTATAGATATTTGTTCTTGATTTCCTTTTCAAGGTCTTTGAGTATAGCACGTTGACCAAACTTTCATTATCCATGAGGGTTCGTCTTACGTAGATTTCGACATTAGCATAGTTATGACTAAAGTGTCACTTTGATTTTGTATCACTTCTTGGGAATCTTCTTCTGAGAATACATTCTAAGTATTTAGGGACAATGAGGTTGGGTTTATGACAACCTACTTCATGGTTCTGCCACACCTGTGTGTCTTTGCTTGTCTTCGACGTTTTATTTTTGTCAACATTAAGGTTAATGTACATATCCGTGCCTCTGGTTTAGATACAAATTCCCTTAGCTGACCTCACTTGATCAGTAACTCAATCTGTTCTTTTAGTTTTTGATAGTTATTCATTTGGTGACCAGTTGTCCTATGGAACCTGTAGTACTTCTGTTGATTCGTTTCAAGTAGGTTTTCCTTAATGGGTTAAGGTAGGCAGAAGACCTTTCGATCTTATACTTGCATGAATACCTCCTCCAAAGAGGCATTAAGGGGATGGTACTGATAAAGTTTCTCAAGGTATGGGCGAGGTTGGTTAGTATCTCACTTCTCTTTTCTGCATTCAGGTGTGGATTTTATATCCATCTTTTTGTCTTTAGGATAAGATGAATGATTGGGGTTAGCCTTGCCCTCTTCTTGATCTGAGTTCACCTCCTCCGCTCCGATGTGCCTTTCTATCCTACTTAGGAATTCATGATAGGTTTGAGGTCCATCTTCATGGACTAACCTCCAGAGGTATGTTTTTCGCCTTAGTCCGAAAAGGATAGATATAAAGGCAACATCGTCCGATATTTTTTCACCTTCATGGACTGTTCATTGAACTTGCTAAGGTAGTTTTTCAAGGATTTGTTGCAGCCTTGTTTAATACATAAAAGGCTTCTGGCATTAGAGCCCATGAGCCGAGATAAGAATTCCTTAGCTAGGTCATTCCAATTTTTTTATAGACTTCTGGTACAACCTTCTAAATCATCTTTGAGCTTTGTCCCCTAACGTTAAGGGAAAAGTTCGACTTATGATTGCGTTGCTAGCTCCTTGTAGTTCCATCTAGGATGTGTATTTGTCCAGATGGCTAAAGAGATCTCCTTCTCTATCGTAGTTGGTAAGTTGAGCCATCTTTAACTTTTTGGGCAATAGCTCAGCTAATATATCTTCTATGAAGGGGAAATGGCGGCCGGTAAAGTATACATCAAATGAACTCTTGTGTTAGCCTCCAAGCTAGCTGTACGTTTTTTAGTAGGTTCATCTCAGGTTCTTCATTTTTTGAACTATCTCATTTGAGGGGATTAATTCTCCACCTTTAGGCGATGGTGATCGTTGGAAACCCAATCTATCAAAAACGCTTCCAACTTTTTGTGAGCCCTTCTTGTTGGAGGAGGACTGTTTCTTACCTCATTCGTCCTACTCACAGACAACTCTTTACCAGAGAAGTGAAAACTTCTCCTAGTGGGAGGTCGACTAGTTTGTTCCCAAGTTGGAGATTCTACCTCAGTATTAGCTAAGGGGAGGTGTGGACCTGGTTCCTTTCCATTTTGCTAAAAGTATTAGTTAGACGTTCTATTGCTTTCCTCATTGCAGCGAGCTGAGGCTTAACCTTTTTCACAAAATCATTTTTCTTTTGGGATTCACGAGGAATACTTGTGTCATGAGGGTTTAGTTCGAGCTGGATTTCTGGAGGTCAAATTGTTGCTCATGGTGATTTTTTAGGTAGGAATAGGATATGTAGTTTTTATTAGGATGTTTATGATAGATGTGGGGGCTATTGCTTATAAGGCCCTAGTGTCAAACTGTTGACGTCAAAAAATGATTAGGGGCCAATTTCGGTTAAGTTAGTTGATGATATAGAAAAAGTAATTGGAGTTTAAATTTGTAAGTTCTACTGAAATAGTAAAATATTTTTGAAAAAAATAAGAAAAGAGTATTTTTGCATTAAATGAAGAGAGTTGGAAGTGAGTTTCATAAAATGGTTTGGTTCGATTCTTATGAGAGACCATTATATCCCCATTTATGGTAGGAAATAGGCAAATTGTTAAGTGTTACATCAAATTAGCTATAATGCCTATCTTAAGATGTGTTCCGTTGATTTTAATTTTGATTGAGTGTTGAGATCGGCTCTCCTGTGGCAAGTTGGAGTTGAAGTGGGGAGTAATCATTACAAAGTTGTGATTGGCCATGATTAAAGGTGCCACATGATGTTCGCCATGTGTCCCGGAATGATTGGATTACATAATGGTACAATATTAGGTTTGGAGTGACAGAAATCAAGGTGTAATGATGATGTTCCCCAAATGACAAAGGCAGTTCCTTTCTTTCGAAGATAAGTCGAGTTGGGCTAGAAGTTGTACTAATCAGGGATCAACTGATATGGGAGCTTTGTTACGACATGACAATCTTTAAACTTAACTTAAAATTGGTTTTAATTACTATGATGAACTTTAAAATTGGCGAAACTCAACATAAAATTAATTACTAATACATAAATTTAAACATCCATTAAAAGTCCTAAATACATTAATAGAAATAAAATTCATCTATAATAGCTCTAGACTCATGTAGATCAAAATTTATCGAATCAAGATTCATTAAGTATAGATTAATGTGAATGTTAAGAATGAATAATATGAAATTCATACATGACAAGAATTTTGTAATATTTATTTCGTATTGAAAAACGCAAAGTAATGTATTATTGAAATAATTAAATTGTAATTGGGTTAAAATCGTCAAAAAATAATTCTCACTTCATGTGATATTTAATATATTATAGATATAAATGAATTTCAGAATTCAACACAACGAGCCAAAATGAATCAGCACCAAACTATACTAAAATTCATGACGGAAAATAATTTAAGTAAACGGTGCACATGAAAACTCTTTGTTGGCTCCTTGTAAGTTGTAGTGTAGGTAAAATCTAAGCAGTCGATATGTGCTGTCCATTTATACTGTACATCCAATTATAAATTGACACATCATGAAAATTAAAATTGATGTCTAACTTCTCAAAATGTGTCAATTTACAATTAAAAAGAAACCAAACTGAATAAGAAATCTCAACTCCACATCTAGGGATGGCTAAATGCATGTATTCCAACAACTCCACTTATTTATTTATTATTATTTATTAAGAACATAATGCAACGAGTCTTGTTTGGTCGACAATTATATGCACTATGCCACAATATCCGCTTAGTCAACCTTATGTGTCCCTTCATCATTTGTACGAACCATAATTAATTCCATTTCATTTTGCAGTCTCTATCTATTTAAAAAAAAAATCTTATTGTCTTACAATTCTAAACGTCACTTTCGATTTTTGAAAAGTATGCCTTAAAGATAGTTTTGCACGTTAAATTTGATAATTTTAAGATATTCAAATCGTAGTATACGAAAATTATGACTTGTGATAGACGTATTGAGGGGTTATGATTTTATATTTCTGAGAATATATTTTACGTAATTTTTACTAAAAACATTGTTCAATATGTAGACTCCTTTATAATATCGCGAAATTTCAAATTTTGCTTTATATAGTTATAAGTTTTTGCTATATGAATGTTGAAGCGTAATTATCAAACTATAATTTTTGACTAAAATTATTTACAAGTAAATTAGTAAAAATTAAAATTAATATTATTTTTATTGATCAATTAAAATTAAGTAACTTAGAGCCCTGTTTGGGCTCTATTTCAAAAATGCATTTTTGTCAAAATTCATTCTCAATCACATTTTTCATGTTATACGTAAATCTAAATTATTTTTTTATTTTTCAACTATACATTCTTAAGAAAAATCACTATTCTAAAACACACTTCTTCAAAATTAATTTTAATGAAATCCAAACAAGAACTTATTTTGATAGTAAAGCAAAATTTATTTTTAAGATCAACTTATTCTACTTGCTTTTTAAATGCTAACGGATTATTGATTCGACCACGCCAACAATTGATGACACTAACCTAGTGTCACTTGTCAAGAATCAACTCATATTTCCATAGTTTTGGTTCATATCTAAACCTGCCAGTGGCCGCTAATTAGATTTATTAACATATTTTAACAATAACACCATAGTAAAGTTGTTTTAGTACTGCCCAACCATCTACAAATCTTTGGCATGACTTCGTTTTTTCTAATTTTATTTCGTTGTTCAAGTTAAATAATCGTTCAACCAAAAAAGGAAAGAAAGAAGGAAAAAAAAAAAAAAAAACTTGTTGCCTAATAAATTTCCTTTAGTTGTTCATGCACCTTCTCACCGTGGAGTTCTTGCAATTCTAGGTGTCACTCAACCTCATTGGTTGTCCCAAGATGATCTTGTCACTTTGGAAGTTTGCCCCAGATGGCTTGATCGACTACATCCATTAAACAAGCATTGAACAAGGTGGGACGTATTCTAGCCACCAACCGACTATGATTTTCGAGGATGACAATGTATGTCACTTAGTCATTCATTCAAATTGATTGATCGACTATGATGGGGTATGATTTATTTGTTCCAAAAAGCCTCAGCCTATTAAGTCTTTTTATGCTTACATATTAGCCCGACCTAAAAAACGATTAGTACAATCCGGGATTCACCCTTGTTGGGAAGTAATGAATTTAGCATTTTGAACTTATGAGGCATGAGCTAAATGCAAAACCAACCTCAATCATTTTCAAATTTCATAATCGAATTTGGATTCAAATAATAACTTTTTAAATGAGAATGATCATAGGTCCCTGTTTGATAGCAATTAAAATTTTAATTTTAATTTAAGTCAAAATCAATAATTAATTTTAATCACATGAGATTCACAACTTTTCACTATACATTTCATCAATCTTTATCAATATCTTCTAAAAATTTTATTTTAATTTGTCAAAGAGAGGCTAAATGTTGATTATATCCAAATGATACAAGTGGTGATATATGAGTTTAGGATTGAAAATGGGCTACTTGCTTGGTCTTATGGAACCGACAATGGTTTGTTGTGTTCGGTTCGGTTCGCCTCGCCTCGTTGTTAGCCCTGACTCACTGTGTTCTGGGCCCATTTAGTCTAATGTAAGATCTAAAACGACCCGTGAATGAAATTCAACCAAACTTTTGTTTACTCCATGGATAAAGTTAAATTGTACTTTACTCATTTACAATATAAAGGAAAAAAATGTTCAAGAATACTTATTTTATTGCCTAAATACTGACAAATAATTAGAATTTCTGTTGGTTCTCGTCGGGGTGGGCATAATCCAATTTGATCCAAGAGTCCGAGCAAATTGAGAATGTTAGGCAATTTTGTTGTCAAACGACCTCCCCGGACAATGATGTAACCTCGGTTGTTTATTATCAATCAGCCTCGACCAAATGATTGATTAATACATCGACACAATTATCGAGACAACACAATCCACTTTATTATGGACCGTTCGAAGCAACCTATTTTTATAGTGTTGCTCACGGTTCTCGCTCCATTCCTTGAAAGGCTATATTATTATTGTTGAAGCCCACTTAATTGAGTCAAGTCTCGTTTGTTGGTCCACCACTTAACCCTAACCTAACTTACCTATTTGGACATTTTACTTGGCATATAATCCCTCTCTTTGTCTCGGCCTCCATGGTGTGCGATTTTCCCTTTCTCTTTGTGAGTCTCCCTCTCGGCCTCTCCCTCTCCCTCACTGTGACATTTGTGGTTAACCTTTTGTGGGCACATTATTTGGTTTCTCCTTCTCCAATAGGTAGCAAGCGGAGTGAGGGCGGCAAGTGGTGGTGCTGGAGTTGTCTCAACGGTGTTATGTCGATGTTGTGGTAAACTGAGCCCGATTTTGCACGTGGTGGCGGTGGAAATCAACCCTCCATCTAGTATCAGAGCAGTAGCAGCTTTCCCCGGCTTGAAAATCAGCAAAAATCGGCGGCGAGTCGCAGGTTTGGGTGAAAAACCGTGGCTGCAACCCTCATTTCCGGCCAATCCAGTTACTTTCCGGTGAAACCGATCCCATATTCGGGACCAGCAGGTTGAGGCACCCCTTCGTAGGTGGCGGCAGCGGCAGCGGCGGCGATTCCAGGCGAACTTCCTTTGGGCAGTTTGCTCATTTTAATCCCCTGAACGCACTGACACTGTTTATTTTCTGTTTCAAGTTATACTGAAAAAGTTGGACAATTTTGCCCCCGGTAGATCGACGGTTGAATCTACATATATCTACTGAATTACTTTAGGCCAAGATTGCGGCCCTAAAGCAGTAGATTTGCATCTCTCTCGATTATACGGACTCAGACACTTTCGCTCTAGTAAATTGGCTTAACCCGTTAATTTTTCAGCATTAGCGCATCACCGTGTGGGGTGACAATAGGTTGGGGGTTGTCATTGCTTGGCAACCATTGCTTGTGCTAGAATTAGGGTTACGTGCTCTTGATTGATCTTTTTTTGATTGAGTATTTGTTTTTTGGTTTAAAATCAGTCTTGTAATTCTTAGTGACTAAATTACTGTGGGACTAGTTATTTGCTAGACGTATTTTTTGCTGCACTGTTATTTTCGCTGCTTGCTTATTCCGTTAGAAATACCGTGACTTTACCCTTTCGAACATTCCCTTGATCTAAGACCGCGAGTCTTACGAAACCTTAAGAATCTTGAACAGTGTATATTGTCTGTGACCCATAGGACTACTTTGTGTGGTTTGTGCATTTTTTGATTATTGTGTGAAGATGACGACGCACAGTTTTGATTTGGAAATTTTTAACGGAAAAGGTGACTTTACTATTTGGCAACAAAAAATGAATGGTATTTTAGTATAACAAAATGTTTCAAAAGCCATTGAAGGCAATTTTTCAACTGATTTTTCACAAGAACAAAGAGAAGAAGTCGATGAGCTTGCTTATACCTCAATTATCTTACACTTGTCTGACGCCATTTTAAGAAAGGTGGGTAAATTAAAAAACACTAAAGAACTTTGGAAGAAATTA
>NW_019238535.1:5736-7721 GCF_002742605.1 Olea europaea var. sylvestris | reverse complement strand
TCTATCTTTTGAAGGATAAATTTGAGACCTTCGATAGTTTTAATAATTGGAAGAGATAAGTGGAAAACCAAACTGGCAAGAAAATCAAAATTTTAAGGACAGATAACGACCTAGAATTTTGCAATAAAGAATTTGATAGTATGTGTAAAGAAAGCGGCATAACTAGACATAAGACCGTTCTCTACACCCCTCAGCAAAATGGGGTAGCAGAAAGGATGAATAGGACCATACTTGATAAAGTACGTTGCATGATGATCAGTTCGGGTGTTCCCAAGTCATTTTGGGGTGAGGCTGTTATGACAGCTTGCTATTTGATTAATCTTACTCCTTCTGCTGCATTGAATGGTGACACTCCGCATGAGAGATGGTCGGGTAAACTGAGTGATTACTCGATACTTAGAACTTTTGGCCGTACAGCTTTTTCTCATCAAAGTGAGGGTAAGCTGGAACCTAGAGCTAGGAAGTGTGTTTTCCTAGGATACCCCGAGGGTGTTAAGGGTTATAGGTTATGGGATAGAAGCCAAAAAGGAGTTAAAATCATCATAAGTAGAGATGTCACGTTTAACGAAAATGAGATGCCGTGTATTAAAGGGAAAACTGAACCTGAGAGTGAAGTAGAATCAGGTGAAGAGAGAGACTAGTTTAAGGTGGAGTTAGAAAAACTCAGTCCACCTGCCACTACTGTTTCAAATGAGGTGGAGACTCAAACTCAGGAACCCGAAGTGGAGAATAGTAACAAAATAGTGACAGAATAACACTATGAGGAAGAAAATCATTTAGCTAACTATAACTTAGTTAGGGATAGAGAGAGGAGACAGACGAGAGAACCTAGAAGGTTTGGTTTGGAATTTGAATTAGCTTTTGCCCAGGCTAGTTATGAAGAACTAGCTGATAAAGAGCCAAAAACTTTTGAAGAAGCAACAGGCAGTGATCAATCTAATGAATGGTTTAAGGCAATGAAAGAAGAGATGAGTTCTCTAGAAAAGAATCATACTTGGGAGCTAGTACCTAGGCTTAAGAATAAATCAATTGTTGATTGCAAATGGGTTTTTAAGGTTAAGGAAGGAACTAGCAGCTTGGAACCCCTAAGGTTTAAAGTTAGGTTAGTGGCTAAAGACTACACACAGAAGGAGGGCGTTGATTATAATGAAATTTTCTCACCAGTTGTTAAGTTCACCACTATTAGGGTCATTCTCGTATTAGTTGCACAATTTGACTGGGAACTCGAACAACTTGACGTAAAAACTGCTTTCTTATAGGGTGAGCTTGATGAACAAATTTTCATGAATCAACCTAAAGATTTTAAGGATAAGTCAAAACTTGATTATATGTGTTTTCTGAGAAGATCCTTGTATGGGTTAAAACAATCTCCTAGACAGTGGTACAAGAGGTTTGATTCCTTTGTACTCACTATAGGGTTTCAAAGAAGTAAATTTGATTACTGCCTGTATTTTCAACACAATGAGACTGGTGATAATTATCTATTTTTATTGCTCTATGTGGACGATATGCTTTTGATTGGATCATCCTGTAAGTGGATAAATAACATAAAAGCAAAACTAAGTGGTGAATTTGACATGAAAGACCTAGGTAAGGCTAAGAGAATCTTAGGTATTGAAATCAAAAGAGATAGGTCAAATTCTGTTTTGTTTTTACATCAGTCTCCATACATATCCAAAGTATTGAAGAAGTTCAATATGAGTGAATACAAACCTGTCACGTTGACCCTTGCTAATCATTTTGTCTTATCGAAGGAACAATCTCCTTGCAATGAGCGTGAAGTTGAATACATGAGTAGAGTGCCTTATTCAAATGTGATTGGTTCCATAATGTATTTGATGGTTTGCACTAGACTTGATTTAGGTTTTGCTGTTAGTACTCTCAGTAAATATATGGCTAATTCGGGACCTGAACATTGGGAAGTGCTAAAGTGGCTGTTAAAGTACTTGAAGGGTACTAGTAACGTAGGCTTAAAGTTTAGTGCT
>NW_019238535.1:0-2324 GCF_002742605.1 Olea europaea var. sylvestris | reverse complement strand
TAGATTGAAGTCTTTCTCAACGTGACATTGTTTGTTAATTTCTAAAAATAAAACAGAATTAGCCTTTCCTTATTGATTGAGTAAATATGGAATACTACATTATCTCTCTCTCTCTCTCTCTCTCTCTCTCTCTCTCTCTTTTTAATAGTTTGGTGGAACATGTTTAGAGAATGTTGTCTATGAAATTCTTGGGAGGTCTTGAAATGTGATAAAAAGGTACTGTGCAATACCATGGACATTCTTTTAATGATTTTTGCATAGTTAAATATGTTAGATAATGTTGTCTATAAGATTCTTGGTGGAATTCTTGAAAATATTCATGGAAAGTATCTTAATACAATGAGAAACTCAGTTCACTATTGTTGAATTAATAAGTGCTAGAGTACCATTAGAATTCTATTCACGATTGTTACATAATATAGTGGAACACATTTAGATAATGGTGTCCATAAAAATCTTGGAAGGTCTGAAGTGCTTGATAAACTCAATTTGCAATTTTCAAATTAAAACTGTTGTTAATGAGTGCTATAGAACAGTTAGAATACCAGAGTTTTGCTGGTTGCTTGCACTTCTTACACAAACAAAATATTCAAGTTCACATTATTATATGCAAATTATGTAACTATTATCATTTTTGCTCATATGATTTCTGGCTGTATTGAAAACGTTTGGACAGAACCTTAAATTTTTAAAAAAATGCTAGATAAGGCTAGTGGTCGACCAAGGTTCAGTTTTTGCTTTGAAGTGTGGAATCAGTGCTGTGTTTAGAGCCTTTAAAAGTAATCAAGAAATATCACTTTTAGTCATAAATTAAAAGTTACCTGTTTTATCTTTTGGTTTGGAGGCCTAATTATAGTGACAGTGTTGGGGACCCATTTCGATGCATGTCCTTAGAAGGACTAACCTTCCTTTTTTTTATTTATTTATTTATTTATTTTTATTTTTTTTTATGATGTACATAATTTGCTTATCCGTCGAGGCAATGGAATCCAATAAAATACATGACCACAACAACTATGTTTGTCAAAATATATTTGAAAAGCAATTACATGAATTTTTTATGGATTTTTCCTTCGAATTCATGTTATACACAAGGCAGTGTTCAATGCCTTCTCTGAAGACATTGCATGGCTTGAAATGCACTATTTGATAAGACGCCAAGCAGAAAGTTTGATAATTGTGTGAGTTACCATTAGCGAATGTATGCAGAAAGATTGATTATTTCAGACAGCTTTGTTCCAGTTGCTTCACTGTTTCTACTTTCAGCATACCATGTAATCCAAATACATGGTAAGATATTCCAAATTGCGTAAAATTCAGAACAATTTCACATTTCTGCTGTTTAATGTCTAAAATCAGGAAAAAGCCCATTCTGCATTAACTCAATTGATGTGAAACATTGTGTATATTGAAATGCTTGCTCGAGAGGAACAACTGGCCGCAGGAACTACAAAATTGATCCTTTCAATAGATTAAACACTCAGATGCTACATAAGAACTTGCGTATTCAAGGACAATATGTTTAAGTTGTGCACTGAATCTCTTCCTTTCTCTAAAGAACCAGCTTTCCTTTTTAAGTTGTGCACTAAGTCGAGGGAGATGTGTGCTCCTGAAGTTTCGCCTCCTGCCACCTTAAATATGACTGCTGTAATTTCCATGGAACCTGTCCTCAAAAGACTATTATATTTGGAACTTTAATGTTGCATGATATCGCTTTAGTAAGGAGCAACATTCAAATTTATAGTATTGGAAACAGAAAAAGAGTGATTGATGAGAATCTGAAGTGGCTGACTTCAGAGAGGGTGAAAGTGGAGTGGCCTAAGTAACCGATCCAACAATCTTCTGAGTAATAATAAACGGTCGATTGAAATCAAGGATATTTTGGACTTCCCATTGAGAGAAGGCTGAAACTAGCAAATTATGAGGAGGATCCTGCAAATGTAGACTTTTCCGGAGTTATTTCCCTTCTGACCATTGTTCACTGTTTTTTGATCATCAATGGACCCAAAACTCGAAGGGGTAACATCATCTTCTTCTTCCTTGTCTTCCTCCTTTTCAGTTTCTGATTAAGTTTTCTTTAATGGGCTTGCTTCTTCAAATATAATATCGAGGAAATTACATAAAACCAAGTACTTAAACTTTCAAATTCAAAATTCAGAGGTGAAGTTTATTTATACAAAAATCAGGCATGAATTTAACCACCCACCCCACTACAAAACCTAATCCCCATCCCCATCTCGATTCTCTTCTCCCCATTCTCTCCTCTCTCTCAACAACAATGGCGGCACCGACAAGCCTATTAGCACCTTGCGGCTGCGCTGTGC
>NW_019238534.1:0-1912 GCF_002742605.1 Olea europaea var. sylvestris | reverse complement strand
CGAATATCAGTGTACAAATAGTAATGTTCAATCGGTAAGAACCTTGCTACATGTACACTATGGTGTACACTTTTGTTTACACTTTGCCACGTGACATTGCCCTGTTAGACTATTTAAATTCCAAATAGTTTTCCCATCCAATTGACACTTGACAACATTGCAAGTGTCGAACAACATGTCGAATATCAGTGTACAAATATCAAAGTTCAATCGATACGGACCATGATACATATACACTATGGTGTACACTTTAGTTTACACTTTGCCAGGTGACATGACCCTGTTGGATAGTTTAAATTTCAAATAGTTTTTCCATCTATTTAACACTCGACAACAATGTAATTATCAAACAACGTGTCAAAAATTAGTGTACAAATAGCAATGGTCAAGCAGTAATAACCTTGCTACATGTACACGATGAGCACACACTTTAGTTTACACTTTGCCTCGTGACATTACCTTGTTGGATAGTTTAAATTTCAACCTATTTTCCTATCAAATTAAGAATTGGCAACAATGCAAGTGTCAAGTAACGTGGCAAAAATCAGTGTTCAAATAGCAAAGTCCAATCGGTAAGGACCATGCTACTTTAGTTTACACTTTGCCACATGACATTACCCTGATGGACAATTTAAATTTCAAGCAATTCCAATGCAGTTGATACTTGATAACAATCCAAGTGTCAAACAACGTGTCCAAAATTAGTGTACAAATAGCAAAGTTCAATCGGTAAGGGCCATGCTACATGTACACTATGGTGTATACTTTAATTTACACTTTTTCAAGTGACAATACCCTGTTGGATTGTTTAAATTTAAAATAGTTTTCCCATCCAATTGAACTTTGACAACAATGCTAGTGTTAAACAACGTGTCAAAAATCAGTGTATAAATAGCAAAGTTCAATCAGTAAGAACCTTGTTTCATATGCACCATGGTGTACACTTTACTTTACACTTTGCCACGTGACATTACCTTGTTGGATAGTTTAAATTTCAAACAGTTTTCCCATCATATTAACACTCGACAGCAATGTAAGTATCAAAGAACGTGTCAAAAATTAGTGTACAAATAGCAATGTTCAATCAGTAATAACCTTGCCACATGTACACGATGAGCACGCACTTTAGTTTACACATTGCCACGTGACATTACCTTGTTGGACAGTTTAAATTTCAACCTATTTTCCTATCAAATTGAGAATTGGCAACAATGCAAGTGTCAAGCAACGTGGCAAAAATCAGTGTACAAATAGTAAAGTTCAATCGGTAAGGACCATGCTACATGTACACTATGGTGTATACTTTAGTTTAAACTTTGCCACGTGACATTACCCTGTTGGACAGTTTAAATTTCAGACAGTTTTCCCATCCAATTGACACTTGACAACACTGCAAGTGTCTAACAACGTGTCGAATATCAGCGTACAAATAGTAATGTTCAATCGGTAAGAACCTTGCTACATGTACACTATGATGTACACTTTTGTTTACACTCTGCCACGTGACATTGCCTTGTTGGACTATTTAAATTTCAAACAGTTTTCCCATCCAATTGACACTTGACAACATTGCAAGTGTCGATCGGTACGGACCATGATACATGTACACTATGGTGTACAATTTAGTTTACACTTTGCCACGTGACATGACCCTATTAGATAGTTTAAATTTCAAATAGTTTTCCCATCCAATTAACACTTGACAACAATGTAAGTATCAAACAACGTGTCAAAAATTAATGTACAAATAACAATGTTCAATCAGTAATAACCTTGTTACATGTACACAATGAGCACACACTTTAGTTTACACTTTGCCACGTAACATTACCTTATTGGACAGTTTAAATTTCAACCTATTTTCCTATCCAATTGAGAATTGGCAACAATGTAAGTGTCAAGCAACGTGGCA
>NW_019238533.1:0-1912 GCF_002742605.1 Olea europaea var. sylvestris | reverse complement strand
TCAGGACGAATTACGTTCGATGATAAGAAAAAGATGGCAGTGGACGAGAATCCTTTCCCACAGCCAATTGGAGTAAACATGGTGACATCTGGATTCAAGAACAAGTTACCAAAATTCAAAATGGTCGTAGATGATGGAGAAGAAGATCCTAGACCACATCCCAGCGTCTTTGAACAAATCAAGGGGAAAGAACCAAAAAAGGACGAAGACGTCCTGTGTGCAAGGTATAAAAGAGAAGTGAATGGAAACACGGAGAAACCAGGGACATGGCAGCATCCTCATCGCCCTACCTTCTTTCCAAACATTCAACCTGGTAGAGGGCGAGGTACATCATTCTATAGAGGACCGCCTTTTGAAAGGCAGTTCAGGCCAGTAGATACTGGAAGATCATTTAGGCCGCAACCTCGCCAGCCAAATGTATGGCATTCATTCCAGTACAGTGCAGGAAGGGCAATACCCTTCGATGAGATGACTAGGACCCAACAAAGGGGGTTCCAATGAAACTACGGACGGATGATGAGGCAGCAACAGGGAATGCCACATCCTAAAGCGCCTATACTACTCAAGGTAGCCAATCAAAATGTCCTCAAAAATAGTGAAGAGACCGGTACAGATGAATCAATGAAGGAAATGCCAGAAACTTCTTCTGGGAGATCAAGGTTTGAGCGAGACAGAAAGGATGAAGAAGATCCAGATCAGCCCCTTGCTATCCAATTCGGTACGTTGCCTCCTATCGTGGCCAATAATTACCTACTGGCCAATGAATTCAAGAATAAAGAAAAAGAAGAAGAGAAGGAAGACAACGAAGAAGAAGCTTGCGTGTTGGTATGTGAAGAAGGCCAGACCTCTAGAGAGGCCTACAATGACGAGGAGGACAATGGGATGACAGACATTGAGGAAAAAATTGACTTAGAAGCAGAAAGGAAAAAGAGAGGAGTATCGCGCAAAACTCTGTTTAAGCAACTACATCAAGAGGGAGTTCGCGAAGTAGACTTGTTGGGGAAACCATCTGGACGTCCTTTCGATTTCTATGTACTGTACAGGACACCCAAAAGAAAGAAGAGAGTGCCTCGCTCTGAAAAGTATGGGTCACCTCCAAGAATAATGCCCCCTCCAACAGGTTGGATAACTGATGAGGAAGCATTAGAAAAAAGTAAGAAGGAAGTTCAGGAGACAGAGGACCAGCGTGATATACTGCACGTCGACTTATCACAGGGGGATAATTCAACAGAAAACAAGCAAGAAGTAGAAATAGAGGCTGTCGAAAAGGTTATTTTCAAACGGCCAACCATGAAGTTGATTAAACACTTGAGGCCGTTATACATTAAAGCTCTAGTTAACGGCGTCCCAGTGGCAAAAGTGCTTGTCGACAATGGAGCAGCTATAAACACCATTTCGTCTAGGATGATGAGAAAGTTCGCAAAGACAGAGGGTGACATGATTCCTACAGAAGTCATCCTCACTAGCTTCAATGGAGGAGCAACTTCAGCTAAGGGAGTTATGCCATTGGACATAACTATAGGTACGACTACTAGGACCATTGTCTTCTTTGTAATAGATGGTCCTACTAGTTACAACGTGCTCCTAGGAAGAGATTGGATACACCAAAGTCACTGTATACCCTCGTCGCTCCATCAATGCCTGATCTTTTGGAATGACAAAGGCGAAGCAGAGGTGGTACAGGCCGATCATAGGCCTTTTGTCGTAGAAGCAAACTCGGCGGAAAAGTTCATGTACGAAGGAAACTATGGACCTGTCAGAGTAGTACAAGACGGAGAAGAAACTCAGGTTGTCGCGCAAAAGCGAAGAACCATTCTCAGTGGACGCATTCACTGAGATGTTCAAACAGATGAGGCCAAATATAGTGGCCCTAGAAGAGCCAGTAATTGGCAAAAGAATAATTAAGGAGTCT
>NW_019238532.1:0-1912 GCF_002742605.1 Olea europaea var. sylvestris | reverse complement strand
TCGCGCCAGGAGCAATTTCGTCAATTTTCGCGACTGTGTCGGAATGGGCTGAAATTTGGCAGGTTGATCGAAAATAAAAATCGTGACGGGGGCAATTTCGTCAATTTTCGCGACTGTGTCGGAATGGGCTAAAATTGAACATGTTGATCAGAAACAAAAATCGCGCCTGGGGCAATTTTGTCATTTTTCGCGACTGTGTCGGAGTGGGCTGAAATTTGGCAGGTTGATCGAAAATAAAAATCATGCCGGGGGGAATTTCGTCATTTTTCGCGACTGTGTCGGAATGGGCTAAAATTTGACAGGTTGATCGGAAACAAAAATCACGCAGGGGGCAATTTCGTCATTTTTCGCAACTGTGTCGGAATGGGCTGAAATATAGCGAGTTGATCGAAAATAAAAATCGCGCCAGGGGCAATTTCGTCATTTTTCGCGGCTGTGTTGAAATGGGCTAAAATTTGACAGGTTGATCGGAAACATAAACCGCGCCGGGGGCAATTTTGTCATTTTTCGCGACTGTGTCGGAATGGGATGAAATTTGGCTGGTTGATCGAAACTAAAAATCGCGCCGGGGCAATTTCGTCATTTTTCGCGACTGTGTCGAATTGGACTAAAATCTGACTGGTTGATCAGAAACAAAAACCGCGCAAGGGGCAATTTCGTCATTTTTCGCGACTGTGTTGAATTGGACTAAAATTGGACTGGTTGATCGGAAACAAAAACCGTGCAAGGGGCAATTTCGTCATTTTTAGCGACTGTGTCGGAATGGGCTAAAATTTGACATGTTGATCCGAAACAAAAATCGCGCCGGGGGCAATTTCGTCACTTTTCGTGACTGTCTTGGAATGGGATAAAATTTGACAGGTTGATCGGAAACAAAACCCGCGCCGGGGCCAATTTCGTCATTTTTCGCGACTGTGTCGAATTGGACAAAAATTTGACTGGTTGATCGGAAACAAAAACCGCGCAAGGGGCAATTTCGTCATTGTCGCGACTGTGTCGAATTGGACTAAAATTTGACTGGTTGATCCGAAAACAAAATCGCTGCGGCGGCAATTTCGTCATTTTTCGCGACGGTGTCGGAATGGGCTAAAATTTGATCGATTGATTAGAAACAAAAATCGCGCCGGGGGCAATTTCGTCAATTTTCGCGACTGTGTCGGAATGGGATAAAATTTGACATGTTGATCGGAAACAAAAACCTCGTCGTGGGCAATTTCGTCATTTTTCGCGACTGTGTCGTAATGCGTTGAAATTTGGCCGGTTGATCGAAAATAAAAATCGCGGCTGGGGCAATTTCGTCATTTTTCGCTACTATGTCGGAATGGGCTAAAATTTGACAGGTTGATCGGAAACAAAAACTGCGCCGGGGGCAATTTCTTCATTTTTCGGGACTGTGTCGGAATGGGATGAAATTTGACTGGTTCATCGGAAACAAAAATCGAGCCGGGGGCGATTTCGTCAATTTTCGCGACGGTGTCGGAATGGGCTAGAATTTGACCGGTTGATCGGAAATAAAAATCGCCCCAGGGGCAATTTCATCATTTTTCCTTATTGGGTCGGAATGGGCTAAAATTTGACCGGTTGATTGGAAACAAAAATCGCGCCAGGGGCAATTTCGTCATTTTTCGCGACTGTGTCGGAATGGGATAAAATTTAGCGGGTTGATCGGAAACAAAAATCGCCCCGGGGGCAATTTCGTCATTTTTCGAGTCTGTGTCGGAATGGGCCTAAATTTGGCAGGTTAATCGGAGATAAAAATCGTGCCTGGGGCAATTTCGTAATTTTTCGCGACTATGTCGGAATGGGCTAAAATTGGGTTGGTTGATCGAAAAAAAAAATCGCGACGTGGGCAATTTCGTCAATTTTCGCGACTGTGTCGTAATTTGCTAAAATTTGACATGTTGATCGGAAA
>NW_019238531.1:0-1912 GCF_002742605.1 Olea europaea var. sylvestris | reverse complement strand
TCGTCATTTGTCGCGACGGTGTCGGAATGGGCCGAAATTTGGCAGGTTGATTGGAAAAGGTCCGAGAAATTGGACTCGGGGCACAGACCCGAGATTACGGGATTTTAGCCAAATTCCTTCGTTTAGGCCTCCGAATAATTAATTTCCGCATTAATTATGTCGGGTTGAAGATATGTTGGACAGAAAATAAACAAAGAAAAGCCGCACCAAGGGCAATTTCGTCATTTGTGGCGACGATGTGGGAATGGGCCGAAATTTAGCAGTTTGATTGGAAACGGCCCCAGAAATTGGAGTCGAGGCACAGACCCGGGATCACGGGATTTTTGGCTAATTCCTTCGTTTAGGCCTTCGAATAATTAATTTCTGTATAATTATGTCAGGTTGAATAAGTGTTGGACAGAAAATTAAAAAAGAACCACACCAGGGGCAATTTCGTCATTTGTCGCGACGGTGTCGGAATAGGACGAAATTTGGCAGGTTGATTGAAAACGGCCCGAGAAATTGGACTCGGGGCACAGACCTGGGAACACGGGATTTTTGCCAAATTCCTTCGTTAAGGCCTCCGAATAAATAATTTCCATATTAATTATGTTAGGTTGAAGATGTGTTGGACAGAAAATTAACAACGCAAAAATGCACCAAGGGCAATTTTGTCATTTGTCAGGACGGTGTCGGAATGGGCCGAAATTTGGCAGGTTGATTGGAAATGGCCCGAGAAATTGGAGCAAGGGCACAAACCCTGGATCACGGGATTTTGGCCAAATTCCTATATTTAGGCCGTCGAATAATTAATTTTCTTCTTAATTATGTCAGGTTGAAGATGCGCTGGACAGAAAATTAACATCGTAAAACCGAACCAAGGGCAATTTCGTCATTTGTCGCGATGTTGTCGAGATGGGCCGAAATTTGGCAGGTTGATTGGAAATGGCCCAAAAAATTGGAGTCGAGGCACAAACCCGGGATCATGGGACTTTGGCCAAATTCCTTCGTTTTGGCCTCCGAATAAATAATTTCCGCATTAATTATGTCAGGTTGAAGAGGTGTTGTACTGAAAATTAAAAAAGAAAAACTGCACCAGGGGCAATTTCCTCATTTGTCGCGATAGCGTCGGAATGGGCCGAAATTTGGCAGGGTTGATTGGAAACGACCCCAGAAATTGGAGTCGAGATACAGACCCGGGATCACGGGATTTTAGCCAAATTCCTTCCTTTAGACCTCCGAATAATTAATTTCGTATTAATTATGTCAGGTTGAAGATGAGTTGGACAGAAAATTAACAAAGAAAAACTGCACCAGGGGCAGTTTCATCATTTGTCGCGACGGTGTCGGAATGGGCCGAAATTTGGCAGGTTGATCGTAAACGGGCCGAGAAATTGGACTTGGGGCACAAACCCAAGATCACGGGATTTTAGCCAAATTCCTTCGTTTAGGCCTCCGAATAATTAATTTCGTATTAATTATGTCAGGTTGAATAAGTGTTCGACGGAAAATTAAAAAAGAAAAACCGCACCAGGGACAATTTCATCATTTGTCGCGACGGTGTCGGAATGGGCCGAAATTTGGCAGGTTGATCGTAAACGGGCCGAGAAATTGGACTTGGGGCACAAACCCAAGATCACGGGATTTTAGCCAAATTCCTTCGTTTAGGCCTCCGAATAATTAATTTCGTATTAATTATGTCAGGTTGAATAAGTGTTCGACGGAAAATTAAAAAAGAAAAACCGCACCAGGGACAATTTCATCATTTGTCGCGACGGTGTCGGAATGGGCCGAAATTTGGCAGGTTGATCGTAAACGGGCCGAGAAATTGGACTTGGGGCACAAACCCAAGATCACGGGATTTTAGCCAAATTCCTTCGTTTAGGCCTCCGAATAATTAATTTCCGTATTAATTATGTAAGGTTGAAGAAGT
>NW_019238530.1:0-1912 GCF_002742605.1 Olea europaea var. sylvestris | reverse complement strand
GATCGGAAACAAAAATCTCGCCGGGGGCAATTGCGTAATTTTTCACGATGGTGTCGGAATCGGCTAAAATTTGACTGATTGATAGGAAACAAAAATCGAGCCGAGGGCAATTTCGTCATTTTTCGCGAAGGTGTCAGAATGAGCTCAAATTTGACCGATTGATCAGAAACAAAAATCGCGCCGTCGGCAATTTCTTCATTTCACGCATCGGTGTTGGAATGAGCAAAAATTTGACTGATTGATCAGAAATAAAAATCGCGCCGAGGGCAATTTCATCATTTTTCACGACGGTGTCGGAATCGGCTAAAATTTGACAGATTAATCGGAAATAAAAATCGCGCCGTGGGCAATTTCGTCGTTTTTCGCGACGGTATCGGTATGGTCTAAAATTTGACTGATTAATCGGAAACAAAAATCGCGCCGGGGGCAATTTCGTCATTTTTCGTGACGGTGTCGGAATCGACTAAAATTTGACAGATTGATGGGAAACAAAAATAGCGCCGGGGGCAATTTCGTCATTTTTGCGACGGTATCGGAATTGGCTAAAATTTGACTGATTGATGGGACAAAAAATCGCGCCGGGGGCGATTTCGTAATTTTTCGCGACGGTGTCGAAATTGGCTCAAATTTGACAGATTGATCAGAAACAAAAATCGCGTCGGGCGCAATTTCGTCATTTTTCACAACGGTGTCGGAATCGGCTAAAATTTGACAGATTAATCGGAAATAAAAATCGCGACGAGGGCAATTTCGTCGTTTTTCGCGACGGTGTCGGAATCGGCTAAAATTTGACTGATTGATGGGAAACAAAAATCGCGCCGGGGCCAATTTCGTCATTTTTCGCGACGGTGTCGGAATCAGCTAAAATTTGACTGATTGATGGGAAACAAAAATCGCGCCGGGGCCAATTTCGTCATTTTTCGCGACGGTGTCGGAATCGGCTTAAATTTGACAGATTCATCGGAAATAAAAATCGCGCCGTGGGCAATTTCGTCGTTTTTCGCGACGGTATCAGTATGGTCTAAAATTTGACTGATTGATGGAAAACAAAATCGTGCCGGGGGCAATTTCGTCATTTTTCGCGACTGTGTGGGAATGGGCAAAAATTTGACAGATTGATCGGAAACAAAAATCGCGGTGGGGGCAATTTCGTCATTTTTCGCGACGGTGTCGGGATCGGCTAAAATTTGACTGATTGATGGGAAACAAAAATCGCGCCGGGGGCAATTTCGTCATTTTTCGCGACTGTGTGGGAAGGGGCAAAAATTTGACAGATTGATCGGAAACAAAAATCGCGGCGGGGGCAATTTCGTCATTTTTCGCGACTGTGTGGGAAGGGGCAAAAATTTGACAGATTGATCGGAAACAAAAATCGCGGCGGGGGCAATTTCGTCATTTTTCGCGACTGTGTGGGAAGGGGCAAAAATTTGACAGATTGATCGGAAACAAAAATCGCGGCGGGGGCAATTTCGTCATTTTTCGCGACTGTGTGGGAAGGGGCAAAAATTTGACAGATTGATCGGAAACAAAAATCGCGGCGGGGGCAATTTCGTCATTTTTCGCGACTGTGTGGGAAGGGGCAAAAATTTGACAGATTGATCGGAAACAAAAATCGCGCCGGGGGCAATTTCGTCATTTTTCGCGACGGTGTCGGAATCTGCTCAAATTTGACCGATTGATCGGAAACAAAAATCGCGCCGGGGCATGCGTAATTTTTCTCGACGGTGTCGAAATCGGTTAAATTTGACTGTTTGATGGGAAACAAAAATCGCGCAGGGGCTGTTTCGTCATTTTTCGGGACGGTGTCGGAATCGGCTAAAATTTGACTTATTGGTGGGAAACAAAAATCGCGCCGGGGGCAATTTCGTCATTTTTCGCGACGGTGTCGAAATCGGCCAAAATTTGACTGATG
>NW_019238529.1:0-1912 GCF_002742605.1 Olea europaea var. sylvestris | reverse complement strand
AACATAAGGTCATCTTGGCAGATACATGTTTTTCATATTATATGGATTGCCAGAAAATTGTTGTGCAACCCAACTCATACACTACTTTTTGATGAGGGAGGTTAAGTAGCCAAATCATAATGAGCTGTGGTTCAAGATTACAAATAGATATTTGCGGTTCTCATTGTATGAGTTTTGTTTGATCATAGGGCTTAGATGTAATGACAAGGACATTAGGAGAAGGCTTAAAAACGTCTCTTCAAGGATTAAGGAAACATATTTTGGGGAATTGAAACTAGTGACAAACAATGATGTGCGTGATGTGTTTTTGAATTTGTCGGATGTAGATGATCATGATGTTGTGAATATTAGGATTCTATATTTCATTATGTCATTCCTTTTCTCTACATCCTACACGAAGGTTGTTGAAAATTAATTGTTTTCTTTAGTAGAAGATTTTGTTGCGATGGAGATGTTTCCATAAGGTAAGAACTTATTTGAGATGTCTATAAAATCATTGAAAGAGGGCTTGGGACATAGAAATCCTCACTACAGACTGAAGGGTTTTTTGGTTGCGTTTCAAGTTAGGATTTATGAGTGCTTCCCGAGCCTCAATGGACCTGCGACCAATAGGGTGGTGAATCGGCACCCCCGTATTATGAACTGGGCATCGCATAAACAACCTTCTGTAGTCAAATTGGATGAAGAAGCCTTCTCCCATTTCGATGTAAGTGTGTAAATATTTTGTTTTTTTTATATGTAACTCACGGTTACTGTAGTCACAGATCACCTGTCATAAGACACACATGTCACAACTTATATGCGTAGGTCATAGAACTCTGAGTTATCAAGGTACATAGATGCAGAGTATAGGACCTGTGTGCACAAGTCACAAACGACGTGCACAGGTCACAGGCCACATACTTGTTATATTTTCGCAGGTCACAATGCGTAGGTCACAGAAAACACTGACTTGCTAAGGTACTTAGTAGCAGAGTATGGAACCTGTGCCTACAAGTCACAAACGACATGTACAGGTCACAATCTTCTTATATTTCACAAGTGTTAGCAAGCCATAAACTATATGTCATGCATACAGGTTCAGCAACTATATGTTTAGGTCACAGTCCCTGATGGTCAATTTATGGATAGTTGACTAATATGTTACTGAATTTTATCATGGTTGCAGATTGAAGTCCGTGACATTACCCCATCTAAGAGTGAGCTGACAGCTCCATACATGAATGGTGTTCCATACAACAAACCAATTCAACCACGCAGACAAGGCGACTTTTGTTCTCAAGATCTAGACCATGAAGGCACGAGTGCTACTGCACAGTCCCTTATGTCCATCCCATATTTGTTAATGATTACAGATGGACGAAAAGGTCATTGTAGTGATGTTGAGTCCGACGACGATGATGATTTCGTCAATACACCACCCAAGAGATAGAAGACATCACACTATTTCCATCCACCGATCGAAGAGCACACAACACATGAATATTTTTCGACAGAGCCAGAGAACCTGAGACTAATACTCCAATCAAGTTGCAAGAAACACGTGCCGATGCTGAACCAGATGTAAGTTCATTGTGCATATGTGTGCAAGATACAAGGTATGAATAATAATACATCACATAGATCACAACTGAATGCATTAACACTGATCTGTTATAGGTTGTTGACCAGTTGAGAAAGGAGTTGAGTGCCCAAATCTTTGAACTCCAAAGTAACAATATTGATTTGACATTACAGCTCAACGATGTGAAGTCACAGTTAACATCCTTGAAGGGGAACACGAACAACAAGATAGATCAAATTATTTGTATGCCAGGTAAGATTCGTTCGGACATGGCTGACATACGTTCAAGCATGATGTTTTTGTCCGATTCTATGACTGCGCTGATATCGAGTACGATGGATGCGATAT
>NW_019238528.1:0-1912 GCF_002742605.1 Olea europaea var. sylvestris | reverse complement strand
TGAAAGAATTAGTACTTTTATACTTGGAAGGCTTGGATAGTCGGCGTACGAAGAATTGAGGGTACCTTTTGCACACGGTGTCCATTTTAGGCCCAGAAGTACTTTTTGGAAATGTAGCGACCCTTTGGGATTGAACTCACTACTTCGTCGTGACTTATGAGGGATTTTGGCCATTTTTCGGAAAGAGTGAGCAATTTTATGTTTGGAAGGCTTGGATAGTCGGCGTACGAAGAATTGAGCGTAACTTTTGCACACGGTGTCCGTTTTGGGCCCAGAAGTACTTTTTGGAAATGTAGCGACCCTTTTGGATTGAACTCACAACTTCGTCGTGACCTATAAGGGATTTCGGCCATTTTTCGAAAGAATGAGCAATTTTATGTTTGGACGGCTTGGATAGTCGGCGTACGAAGAATTGAGGGTACCTTTTGCACACGGTGTCCGTTTTGGGCCCATAAGTACTTTTTTGAAATGTAGCGACTGTTTTGGATTGAACTCACCACTTCGTCATGACGTATGATAGATTTCAGCCATTTTCTGAAAGAATTAGCACTTTTACACTTGGAATGCTTGGATAGTCGGCGTACGAAGAATTGAGGGTACCTTTTGCACACGGTGTCCATTTTAGGCCCATAAGTACTTTTTGAAAATGTAGCGAACCTTTTGGATTGAACTCACAAATTCATCGTGACGTATGACGAATTTCGGCCATTTTTTGAAAGAATTAGCACTTTTATACTTGGACGGCTTGGATAGACAGCGTACGAAAAATTGAGCGTACCTTTTGCACACGGTGTCCGTTTTGGGCCCATAAGTACTTTTTGGAAATGTAGCGACCCTTTTGGATTGAACTCATTACTTCGTCATGACGTATGAGGGATTTTGGCCATTTTTTGGAAAGAGTGAGTAGTTTTATGTTTGGTAGGCTTGGATAGTCGGCGTATGAAGAATTGAGCGTAACTTTTGCACACGGTGTCCGTTTTGGGCCCATAAGTACTTTTTGGAAATGTAGCGATCGTTTTAGATTGAACTCACTACTTCGTCGTGACGTATGAGGGATATTATCCATTTTTTGGAAAGAGTGAGCAGTTTTATGTTTGGAAGGCTTGGATAGTCGGCGTACGAAGAATTGAGCGTAACTTTTGCACACGGTGTCCGTTTCGGGCCCATAAGTACTTTTTGGAAATGTAGCGACCGTTTTGGATTGAACTCACCACTTCGTCGTCACGTATGACAAATTTCGGCCTTTTTCTAAAAGAATTAGCACTTTTATACTTGGAAGGCTTGGATAGTCGGCGTACGAAGAATTGAGGGTACCTTTTGCACACGGTCTCCGTTTCGGGCCCATAAGTACTTTTTGGAAATGTAGCGACTGTTTTGGATTGAACTCACTACTTCATCGTGACGTATGAGGAATTTTGGCCATTTTTTGGAAAGAGTGAGCAGTTTTATGTTTGGAAGGCTTGGATAGTCGGCGTACGAAGAATTGAGCGTAACTTTTGCACACGTTGTCCGTTTTGGGCCCATAAGTACTTTTTGGAAATGTAGCGACCATTTTGGATTTGAACTCACTGCTTCGTCATGACGTATGAGGGATTTTGGCCATTTTTTGGAAAGAGTGAGAAGTTTTATGTTTGGAAGGCTTGGATAGTCGGTGTACGAAGAATTGAGCGTAACTTTTGCACACGGTGTCCGCTTTGGGCCCATAAGTACTTTTTGGAAATGTAGCGACCCTTTTGGATTGAACTCACAACTTCGTCGTGACCTATAAGGGATTTTGGCCATTTTTCGAAAGAATGAGCAATTTTATGTTTGGAAGGCTTGGAAAGTCGGTGTACGAATAATTGAGCGTAACTTTTGCACACGGTGTCCGTTTTGGGCCCATAATTACTTTTTGGAAATGTAGCGACCGTTT
>NW_019238527.1:0-1913 GCF_002742605.1 Olea europaea var. sylvestris | reverse complement strand
ATTACCCCTGGCGCGATTTCTGTTCCCAATCAACTTGTCAAATTTTTGCCCATTCCGACACAGACGCAAAAAATTACGAAATTGCCCACGGCGCGATTTTTGTTTCCTATCATCCTGTCAAATTCTAGCCCATTCCGACACAGTTGCGTAAAATGACGAAATTGCTCGCGGCACGATTTTTTGTTTCCGATCAACCAGTCCAATTTCAGTCCATTTCGACACAGTCGAGAAAAATGACGAAATTGCCCCCGGCGCGATTTTTTGTTTCCGATCAACCAGTCAAATTTTAACCAATTCCGACGCAGTCGCGAAAAATGACGAAATTACCCCTGGCGCGATTTTTGTTCCCGATCAACCTGTCAAATTTGAGCCCATTCCTACACAGTCCTGAAAAATGACGAAATTGCCCCCGGCGCGATTTTTTGTTTCCGATCAACCAGTCAAATTTTAACCAATTCCGACGCAGTCGCGAAAAATGACGAAATTACCCCTGGCGCGATTTTTGTTCCCGATCAACCTGTCAAATTTGAGCCCATTCCTACACAGTCCTGAAAAATGACGAAATTGCCCCCGGCGCGATTTTTTGTTTCCGATCAACCAGTCAAATTTTAACCAATTCCGACGCAGTCGCGAAAAATGACGAAATTACCCCTGGCGCGATTTTTGTTCCCGATCAACCTGTCAAATTTGAGCCCATTCCTACACAGTCCTGAAAAATGACGAAATTGCCCCCGGCGCGATTTTTTGTTTCCGATCAACCAGTCAAATTTTAACCAATTCCGACGCAGTCGCGAAAAATGACGAAATTACCCCTGGCGCGATTTTTGTTCCCGATCAACCTGTCAAATTTGAACCCATTCCGACACAGTAACGAAAAATGACGAAATTGCCCCTGGCGCGGTTCTTGTTTCCGACCAACCAGTCAAATTTTTCCCCATTCCGGCACAGTCGAGAAAAATGACGAAATTACCCTGGGACGATTTTTATTTTCGATCAACCTGCCAAATTTCAGCCCGTCAAATTTTAGCCGATTCCGACACAGTCGCGAAAAATGACGAAATTACCCCCGGCCCTATTTTTGTTTCCGGTCAACCAGTCAAATTTTAGCCAATTTCGACACAGCTGGGAAAAATGACGAAATTACCCCTGGCGCGATTTCTGTTCCCAATCAACCTGTCAAATTTTAGCCCATTCCGACACAGACGCAAAAAATGACGAAATTGCCCCCGGCGCGGTTTTTTGTTTCCGATCATCCTGTCAAATTTTAGCCCATTCCGACACAGTCGTGTAAAATGACGAAATTGCCCGCTGCGCGATTTTTTGTTTCCGATCAACCAGTCAAATTTTAGCCCATTCCGACACAGTCGAGAAAAATGTCGAAATTGCCAGCGGCGTGACTTTTATTTCCGATCAACCTGCCAAATTTCAGCCCATTCCAACACAGTCGAGAAAACTGACGAAATTGCTCCCGGCGCGGTTTTTTTTCCGATCAACCAGTCAAATTTTAACCCATTCCGACACCGTCGCGAAAAATGTCGAAATTGTCCCCGGCGCGATTTTTGTTTACGATCAACCTGTCAAATTTTAGCCAATTCCGACACAGTTTCGAAAAATGACGAAATTCACCCGGCGCGGTTTTTGTTCCCGATCAACCTGGCAAATTTGAGCCAATCCGACACAGTCGCGAAAAATTACGAAATTGCCCCCGGCGAGATTTTTGTTTCCGATCGACATGTCAAATTTTAGCCCGTTCCGACACAGTTGCGAAAAATTACGAAATTGCCCTCGCGTGATTTTTTGTTCCGATCAACCTGTCAAATTTTAGCCCATTCCGACACAGACGCAAAAAATGGCGAAATTGCCCCCGGCGAGGTTTTTGTTTTCGATCAACCTGTCAAATTTTAGCCCATTCC
>NW_019238526.1:0-1913 GCF_002742605.1 Olea europaea var. sylvestris | reverse complement strand
ATCGTTTGTATTCTTTCTATACTTTTACTTATCATTATTTCATTTATATTTATTATCTTATTGATCTACTTGCTTTCATTTGCTTACAAGTATTAATTGATCAACGTGTTCTTAACTCTGTTTATTTAAGTCTATTTTTTGAGAAAGTTTTTAGAAATCAATTCATCTCCTCTTGGTTAGTTATTCTTAGGCTTTCGATTAATATCAAAGCTTAGATGCTCATTTTTAAAACTAAAGATTTCACAATCTTGAGTAACCACAATCTTCAAAATCTTGAGGGACATTCTACAAATCATCCTCCTTTCTTTGATGGGCACACATTATGTTCATTCAATAGATTATAATGTTTGGGAATTTATTGAATTTGGTTCCTATGTGCCTACAAAAGTTATAAAAGTTGATGGAAACCCGGATCAAATCATTTCAAAACTTAGAGGGGAGTAAGATGAAAAAGATAAGAAAAAATAATCTTTAAATGCTAGAGCCAAAAATATGCTTTACCAACACATGTGATTCAGTTTTTGATATTCGGCATGCCTTAGGAATAACTCACTTGGGCACTAGCTAAGTAAAGAAACTAAAATCAATATTTTGGTTAAAGAATTTGAAAACTTCTTCATGAAACAAAATGAAGCTATTGTTGATATGATTACTAGTTTCACTAATATTGTTAATGGCCTCAAAGGTTTTGATAAAAAAATTTACTATCGGTGAACTTGTGAGCAAAATATTAAGGTCTCTCTCAGAGGATTGGAGTTCACTAAGGATATTGATAAAAATAAAAATAAAAAAAAACAAAAAAAAACCCAAAGACGTCAACACATATTCGTTAGAAGAGCTATATGGAACTTTGATGACCTATGAGCTCAATAATGCTGAGACAAGGGATAAAATAAGGAAAAGTAAAGAAGAAACAAAAGAACTTCCTAAACGCCAAATTGCCTTAAAATTGGCAATTGATGAAGGCACTACAGACGAAAACATGAGGGATGAACAGCTTGATGATCTAGTTCTTCTCGTTAAGAAATGGAGAAATTTTCACAACAATCGATGATTTCAAAAGAAAGAGGAAAAGGACGAAGAAAAAACCAAAAAATGATTATTTACTATGATTGTGACAAATTCGATCACAAAAGATCGAAGTGTCCAAACAAGAAAAGATTTATCAAACAAGCAAGTACTCCAAGCAATATGAGATGAGAGTGATGATGAGATCACAATGAACGTGAAAGTCAAGAGGAAGTTGCCAACATTTGTTTCATGGTAATTGACGATGAGGAAAATTCTATTGAAAAATGTTCATATTATGATTTATCTATCTCTTATGATGATATTCTTGAGAAATTTGAAAAACTCGCTGTAAGTCACTCAGTTCTCAAAAGGAAAAGTTCTTTATCGAAAAATGAAGTAAAGAAGATTTCAGAAACTTAAAAGGATCTGACTACAACTCCCTAATCAAATGAATTTTGAAAGAGAGAGATGTAGATTTAATTCAAATCATTTACAAGTTCAATCAAGGTAAGAAAAACTTTGATTTAATACTTGGTGAACCAAAATGTTGTTTTTGACAAATGAGGGATTCAATATAAACTTTTATTGAAACAAAAATCCCTTAAAAACATATTTGATAAAACTTCAAATTCCTTTATTTAAAACATTACATGTAGCGTTAGTAATAACAGTAGATAATTGTTTAACCAAAAAAAGGCCATACTTTGAAAGCAAAAATAAGTGGGCTCAAGAGTTCACTAGAACTAACCATCAAAAACCCAAATTTGTATGGGTAACAAAAATAAAAAATTCAATTATTCTTGTAAGTACCGAAAAAATTAATGAGCAAATGGTTTCTTAGATAATGGATGCTCAAAACTCATGATCGGCAGGGATGGAGCCAACATTTGGCGAGTTTGCAC
>NW_019238525.1:0-1913 GCF_002742605.1 Olea europaea var. sylvestris | reverse complement strand
TTGTTTTTGAAAAAAAATTGCTAGTCTGATTCGATTGGAATCGAGCCAATGAAAAGTGGTTTTTGATTTCATGATAACTTCGGATTTGTTTGTTTTTTGTGAATTGCTAGTCTAATTCGATTGGAATCGAGCCAACGAAAAGTAACTTTTGATTTTATGATGACCTCGGGTCTGTTCGTTTTCGGCTAATTGCTAGTCTAATTCGAATGGAATCGAGCCAATGAAAAGTGGCTTTTTATTTCATGATAACTTCGGGTTTGATCATTTTCGGCGATTGCTAATCTATTTCAATTTGATTCGAGCCAATGAAAAGTGGCTTTCGATTACACGATAAATTCGGGTTTGATCGGTTTCAAAAAATTACATGTCTAATTCGATTGGAATCGAGCCAATGAAAAGTGGTTTTTGATTTCATGTTAACTTCGGGTTTGTTTTTTTTGACTAATTACTAGTCTAATTCGATTGGAATCGAGCCAATGAAAAGTGGTTTTTTATTTCTTGATAACTTCGGGTTTGATCATTTTCGATGATTGCTAATCTATTTCGATTGGATTCGAGCCAATGAAAAGTGGCTTTCGATTACATGATAACTTCGGGTTTGATCGTTTTAAAAAAAATTGCTAGTCTAATTCGATTGGAATCGAGCCAATGAAAAGTGGTTTTTGATTTCATAATAACTTCGGGTTTGTTCGTTTTTTGTGAAATGCCAGTCTAAATCAATTTGAATCGAGCAACCGAAAAGTAACTTTTGATTTTATGATGACCTCGGGTTTGTTTGTTTTTGGCGAATTGCTAGTCTAATTCGATTGGAATTGAGCCAATGAAAAGTGGTTTTGATTTCACGATAACTTTGGATTTGATCAGTTTCGGAAATTGGTAGTCTAATTCAATTGGAAACGAGCCAACGAAAAGTTGTTTTTGATTTCATGATGACTTCGGGTTTGTTCTCTTTTTTTTGTGTAGTGCTAGTCTAATTCGATTGGAATCGAGCCAATGAAAAGTAGTTTTTGATTTCCTGATAACTTCAGGTTTGTTCATTTTTGGCGAAATGCTAGTCTAATTCGATTTGAATCTAGCAAATTGAAACTGGTTTTTGATTTCATGATAATTTCGGGTTTGATCACTTTCGATTAATTGCTTGTCGAATTCTATTGGAATCGAACCAAGGAAAAGTGGCTTTCGATTTCTTAATAACATTTGGTTTGATTGTCTTTGGCAGATTGCTAGTCTAATTCATTTGGAATCAAGCCAAGGAAAAGTGGTTTTTGATTTCATGGTAACTTCGAGTTTGTTCTTTGTATACGTAATGCTAGTCTAATTCGATTGGAATCGAGCCAATGAAAAGTAGTTCTTGATTTCATGATAACTTCGGGTTTGTTCGTTTTTGAAGAATCGCTAGTCTAATTCGATTGGAATCTAGCCAATGAAATGTGGTTTCTGATTTCATGATAACTTCGGGTTTGTTCGTTTTCGGCTTATTGCTAGTCTAATTCGATTGGAATCGAGCCAATGAAAAGTGGTTTTTTATTTCATGATAACTTCGGTTTTGTTCATTTTTGAGGAATTGCTAGTCTAATTCGATTGGAATTGAGCCAATGAAAAGTGGTTTTTGATTTCATGATAATTTCAGGTTTGTTCGTTTTCGGCTAATTGCTAGTCTATTTCAATTGGAATCGAGCCTATGAAAAGTGGTTTTTTATTTCTTGGTAACTTCGGGTTTGATCATTTTTTGCGATTGCTAATCTGTTTCGATTGGATTCGAGCCAATGAAAATTGGCTTTCGATTACATGATAACTTCAGGATTGATCGGTTTCAAAAAATTGCTAGTTTAATTCGATTGGAATCGAGCCAATTAAAAGTTGTTTTTGATTTCATGATAACTTCGGGTTTGTTCGTTTTTAGCGAAATGCCT
>NW_019238524.1:0-1913 GCF_002742605.1 Olea europaea var. sylvestris | reverse complement strand
ACTTCGTTTACTAATTTATTGTATGGTTGTGTACAGGTCCGGTTTTTCTATTCTTTCACGTGTAGGGAAAATCTTTATTTGGTAATGGAGTACTTAAATGGAGGAGATCTTTTCTCTTTGCTGAGGAACTTAGGCTGCTTGGAGGAAGATGTGGCACGTATATATATTGCAGAAGTTGTAAGGACTGTTAATAATCTTGCATTAAATTACAGACGCCGATTGCTATTTTCAGTTCTTCTCCTCAATTATGGATATATATTTATCTGTTTCTTTCAGGTTCTTGCTTTAGAGTATTTGCACTCATTAAATGTCATTCATAGGGATTTGAAGCCAGACAACCTGCTGATAGGTCCAGATGGTCACATCAAGGTCAATATATAAAAGTTTTACTTATATTCCCTCCTCATGTTATCTGAGACATTTCGATTTTTAGACGACTTCGAAAAACGTCACCATTCCTAGAATAAAAAATGATTTATATTTTCATTCCTACATTGCTCATGAAAAGTTAGTAATTGAAATTTGAGGGAAGAATGTGTCTTGATGTTCAAACTCACATCAAAACATGTGGAAAAAAGTGGAGGGCACAAATGAAGTTTTAAATTGTAAGCGTGAAAGTAATATTTCATAAACTTGGTGCCAAAAGGTGATTGACAAGTAACATGAAACAGAGGGACTACTTCATAATTGTGACATTTTTATTATCAACATTTTGTTAGATATCTATTCTTTTACAACTTATCTTCAATTTCAGTCTCATTGTCGCATTGAGTATAGGTGTCCTCTAGTATCGATTCTCCACAAAATTGACATCCACAATTTTTTTTGTATGTTGGGGGAAGGGGTGATAGCATTCATACCCTTTTAATGTCGAGGAGGAGACTAAGAATTCACATTTAATGGCCCTAGGATCAAGTTTTCCCCTCAAATTTGATGGACATATATGTATGAGACAATCAAACACTTTAGAACATTTAGTAACCTATACTCGCTGTCACCTATTTAATGAGATTGGATGCCTTCTTCATGACTTTCAGTCACCTGAAGACAAGATTCAAACACTGGTACTTACTTGAGTTGAACCCTCAAGATTGCTTGCCCTGCCAGCACAAGTTTAGCAGATCTGTCATATTAAGGACCTTGTTGAAGACTAGATCTTTTTGACTTTTTGCTTTTCGATTCTCTAATTGTCCTACTATGGCAATCTAACAATGTATTTTTCAGTTTTTACAAATCAAATCCATACTGTTGCAGTTGACAGATTTTGGGCTCTCCAAAGTTGGTCTTATAAACAGTACAGATGACTTATCTGGTCTGCCTGCTTTTCTTGGGGACGATAAACCAAAAGCTTCTGCTGCGCAATCATCGGTCAAAAGAGAACAGCGGCAAAAACATGCTGTTGTTGGAACCCCCGACTATTTGGCACCAGAGATACTCTTGGGCACAGGACATGGTCTGAATCTATATCATGATAAATTTTATATTTCAATATGAGTAATCAGGTGATGTTTAATGCTTTTTCTGTTAATAATTCTGAGGTTGTCTTTATCTCTCTGTGATTTTCTTCTTTTAGGCGCAACAGCTGATTGGTGGTCTGTGGGTGTCATTCTTTTTGAGCTCCTTGTAGGAATTCCACCTTTTAATGCTGAACATCCACATGTAAGCCATCTTTATGCAATAACCTGTGGGTCAAGTGATAAGGAATTTTAACTTATGAGTATTTGCCTTTCCTACGCCTCTTTAGCTCTCAAGGTTTTGCATCTATTACTATGCAATCTTGTTGGCCAATGGGATGCTAATTTATTTTTTATTTTTATTAATTTTTTTGGCACATTTTCTGAACAGCTGATTGCAACGCAATATGATTGTTTTATTTTGTTGCAAATATTTGACTTCTGAGGGTAATTGATGAG
>NW_019238523.1:0-1913 GCF_002742605.1 Olea europaea var. sylvestris | reverse complement strand
CAATGGTCAGCTGGTCAACCTTCCACATCATTGTGCCACAAATCCTCACAATCTCCACCTTGGTACAATGATTCCAGTTTTATACAATAATTTCTCCAGACATGGTATCATTTGCACTTATTCTTGATACACAAATCAGCAGACGTTAATATTCAGCTGTTCTAAACAGTCTAAAAACTTGTTTAAAGGCAGCACTTTAGTTCCAACATCAGCAGGATTAAAATGGATAGAAATCTTTTCAAGTTTAACAACACCTTGAGAAATTACATCTCTAATAAAATGAAATTTCACATCAACATGTTTAGATATATTATCTAGCACATGATTTCTACTCAAATATATAGCAGATTGACTATTAGAATGTAAGACAACATCATTTATGAAACTAAATTCATTTAGAAGTCCTTTTAGCCAAATTCACTCTTTAATTGCATCAGTAGCAGCTATATATTCTGCTTCAGTTAAAGATAATGCAACAATCTTTTGTAATTGTGATTTCCAACTTATACAGGAATTACATAAAGTGTATACACATGCAGAAGTCAATTTTCTGTTATCCCTGTCACCTGCATAATCAGAATCAGTGAAACCCCTCAAGATAGCACCCTCAGATTGTTTTCTATACTCAATTCCTAGGTCACAAGTTCCCTTAATGTATCTTAGAAGCCACTTCATCGCTTCCCAATGAACCTTATCAGGATTAGACATGTATCTAATCAATACACTTATTGCAAATGTCGAATCAGGTCTAGAACAAATAACTAGATACATAATTGACCCCACAGCATTAGAATATGGCACTCTAGCCATTCTTTTAAACTCTTCTTCAGTTTTGGGACATTGATCATTAGATAATTTGAAGTGATTAGCTAAAGGTAGACTCACACTTTTAGCATCGCACATTACAAATCTTTCAAGTATTTTCAAAGCATAAGATTTTTGATTTAGGCTTAGTGTGCCCTCTCTTCTATTTCTTTTAATTTCGATACCCAAAATTTTTCTAACAGGACCTAAATTGTTCATTTCAAATTGATTTTAATTTGTCTTTAACTGACTCTATTTCCTTTATGTCACGACTTGCTAAAAGCATGTCATCCACATAAAGTAGAATATAGAGTGATTTCTCACCTCCATTTCCTTTACAATAAAGACCAGTATCGAAATTACTTCTTTTAAAACCAAGTCCAAGCACAAAAGTGTCAAATCTCTTGTACCATTGTCTTGGAGCTTGTTTTAAACCATAAAGTAACTTTTTAAGAAGGTATACTAAGTCTGAATTTTTATTCACTTCAAAGCCTTTAGGTTGTTCCATAAAAATGGTTTCTTCAAGATCTCTATTTAAAAACGCAGTTTTTACATTTAATTGATCCAATTCCCAATTAAATTAAGCTGCTATAGCGAGTATAACTCTAACAGTTGTAAATTTTACAACGGGGGAAAATATTTCATTAAAGTCTATCCCCTCCTTTTGAGCAAAACCCTTAGCCACAAGTATTGCCTTGTATCTAATGACATTCTCATCTTTTTCACCTCTTTTGATCTTATAGATCCACTTGCAATCTATAACTCTCTTTCCTTTAGGTCTTTTAACCAAGGTCTAAGTTTTATTCTTTTTCAATGATTCCATCTCATCATGCATTTCTTCTAGCCAATGCTCAGAGTCCTTGCTACTCATAGCATCTTTATATGACTCAGGTTCATTCTCAATGAACCCTTGAACAGTGAGAAGAGATATTTCATCATCAAATCTCACAGGTGATCTTATTTCTCTCCTTTCTCTATCTCTAGCAAGTTGATAATCGTTTAAGGGTTGATTAGCCTCAAAATCAAATTCATTTTGATCAGTTTCTTCATCATTTTGAGCCTCAATTTCACTATTTTCAATCTGATCATGTTGTAGATTATCATTATTA
>NW_019238522.1:0-1913 GCF_002742605.1 Olea europaea var. sylvestris | reverse complement strand
AAAATTAACTGTAATTTCAATTATTTCGATTATTTATGAGTTATTTGATTATAAGGAATTTGAGAATAATAGGGATGAATTTCATAATGATTATTGATTACGAGGTTATTTGTTGCTTAAGAAATATAATTAAATGGACGTGAGTATTTAGGTATTTTATGTGACTCAAGAAATAAAAAGGAGTAGAGAATGGTAAAGTTGGAATTTACTGAGATTGGAAAATTAACATGTCCAATTTTGATGGTACATTGATGTGTGGAAGGTTATTATTTTACGATTTTAAGGAAAATTGATATAATTAAATGTTTTAGGTCATACGATATGATGATAAATGCCAAGGTTATACGATCATAACATAATATGGTGAATAGCATGTAAATGAATATAATGGTTGCCCTATAGCAAATGTTGTGATGATAGATTTGAGTTATCAAGTTAATTAATTATGTTAAGGTCATTTGTTGGATTATTGTGTCATATTCCATACAATTTGGAAGCGTTGAGTTAAATTTTGAAGTTAAGATGAATTTAATGAATTTTTAGTGATGTAATTTTTGGGTGATTTTCAATTGTATTTTTGGATTTTACGTATAAAGTATTCCATTTTTATTGAGATCTATTTGCTATGGAATATATGGATGATATATCGAATAGTTTGAAGTTTAGGGTGATCATTGAATGTAAATTTTATTCAATTGTGGGATAGTATCTTTGGGTTATCATCTTAATTAAAGTTCTTTATGCGATATACAAGAAGGATTATGCAGTGATGATAAATCAACAACCCATTTATGAAATAAAAGTATAGATTTTCATGATTAAATGTTATTATTTTCTCTTTATAGAAAGAAAGAACAAAATTTATATGGATATAGAAATGTCAAAAGTTTTGCTACTAGGAAATTCTGAGGAAATATTTGCTCTTATATCTAAAGATGATAAGTGATTTATGCTAAGGTTTAGAAAGTATTTTGAAATAAATTTATAAATTATGGATGATACTATAGATTGTTGAAAATGCATGATTAAAACATGATTTATAGTTGTTTATATTGGGGTTGAATTTAGGAAATGTGGTGTCATCGCATTGCGAGAAACATCGATAGTTACTATCATCGAAGTTTAAGGTATATTTTTATCCGAAATGGTGAAAATTGAAGTTGGCATATAAGAACTCGCTACAAATAACTCTTTTGAGGTTATATATGATGCTTACATATTTCGAAAGCTTATTTATTGGGATGAAAGTTGCAAAAGAAAGTTATTGAATCTTAATATGTGACCATTGTTATAGTGAAAAGAAAAAGGGATTTGATTAGAGAATAGTTTAAATCGTGACATAAGGTGAAGATTTCGAGTAACATGAAATGTCGTATCTTGAACTTTAAATTGGGAAATAATTGAATTTTTCTACGTTGTGGTAAAATGAAAATTGAGAATATCATATATTGCTCCTTGAGATGCTATTTAAAACTTGCGCCCAATTGTTTAATGGTGGAGTTACAACGGTTATTTGGTATTAAAGAAAGTATTGTCTATTTCCAAGGCTTAGTAGATAGATATTAGATTTAACTTGTGCTTTGAGATTATCGGTGAAATTATAAAGATCTCAACTCAGAAAAGCCAAATAAGATGCTAGATATGAAAGAATGAATTATGTCTAGTTAAGGTTACAGCAGAAAGTCATTCATTAGGTATGCTTTGTACATTTGGGTATTCAAATCTTAGTTGGCTTGAATTTCGAGGATGAAATTCTTTGAAGGTGGTAAGATTGTTATACCTCACTCAATTACAGTCAAAGTCAAGGAATTTTATAGTCAAAGTCAAAGTCAAATAAGGATTTAAGTTGGAGGAATGATTTTCATGGGGTTTAAATTGAAATTGCTAGTACTTAAGAGGGCCCGAAATGATAT
>NW_019238521.1:981-1913 GCF_002742605.1 Olea europaea var. sylvestris | reverse complement strand
CGTGCCGTGTGATTTTCGTCATTTTTCGCAACTGTGTCGGAATCGGCTAAAATTTGTCGGGTTGATCGGAAACAAAAATCGCGCCGGGTGTAATTTCCTGATTTTTCGCGATTGTGCCCGAATGGGGTAAAATTTGACAAGTTGATCGGAAACAAAAATCGCGCCAGGGGCAATTTCGTCATTTTTGTGACTGTGTCGGAATGGGCTAAAATTTGACAGGTTGATCGGAAACAAAAATCGCGCCGGGGTCAATTTCGTCATCTTTCGCGACTGTGTCGGAATGGGCTAAAATTTGACAGGTTGGTCGGAAACAAAAATCGCGCCAGGGGCAATTTCGTCATTTTTGTGACTGTGTCGGAATAGGCTAAAATTTGACAGGTTGGTCGGAAACAAAAATCGCGCCAGGGGCAATTTCGTCATTTTTGTGACTGTGTCGGAATAGGCTAAAATTTGACAGGTTGGTCGGAAACAAAAATCGCGCCAGGGGCAATTTCGTCATTTTTGTGACTGTGTCGGAATAGGCTAAAATTTGACAGGTTGGTCGGAAACAAAAATCGCGCCAGGGGCAATTTCGTCATTTTTGTGACTGTGTCGGAATAGGCTAAAATTTGACAGGTTGGTCGGAAACAAAAATCGCGCCAGGGGCAATTTCGTCATTTTTGTGACTGTGTCGGAATAGGCTAAAATTTGACAGGTTGGTCGGAAACAAAAATCGCGCCAGGGGCAATTTCGTCATTTTTGTGACTGTGTCGGAATAGGCTAAAATTTGACAGGTTGATCGGAAACAAAAATCGCGCCTGGGGCAATTTCGTCATTTTTCGCGACTTTGTCGGAATGGGCTAAAATTTGATAGGTTGATAGGAAACAAAATTCGCGCCGGGGGCAATTTCGTCATTTTTCGCGACTGTGTCGGAATGGGCTAAAATTTGACA
>NW_019238521.1:0-542 GCF_002742605.1 Olea europaea var. sylvestris | reverse complement strand
AAACAAAAATCGCGCCGGGGTCATTTTCGTCATTTTTCGCGACTGTGTCGGAATGGGCTCAAATTTGACAGGTTGATCAGAAACAAGAATCGCCCGGGGGTCAATTTCGTCATTTTTCGCAACTGTGTCGGAATGGGCTAAAATTTGACAGGTTTATCGGGAACAAAAATCGTGGCAGGTGAATATCGTCATTTTCGCAGTTGTGTCGGAATTGGCTAAAATTTGAATGGTTGATTGGAAAGAAAAATCGCGACGGGGGCAATTTCGTCGTTTTTCGCGACTGTGTCGAAATGGGCTAAAATTTGACAGGTTGATCGGAAACAAAAATCGCGTCGGAGTCAATTTCGTCATCTTTCGCGACTGTGTCGGAATGGGCTCAAATTTGACAGGTTGATCGGGAACAAAAATGGTGTCGGGTGGATTTCGTCATTTTTCGCGACGATGTCGGAATGGGCTAACATTTGACTGATTGATTGGAAACAAAAATTCCGCCGGGGACAATTTCGTCATTTTTCGCGACTGTGTCGGAATGGGCTCAAATT
>NW_019238520.1:0-1913 GCF_002742605.1 Olea europaea var. sylvestris | reverse complement strand
GTGAAATATGGATTAAACAGTCACTTCTTACCAAATTCTGTCCTTTTAGTTTGTGCTTCAAAGTGCTAAGTGTGAAATCCATACTTATTCCCAAAAATCAACTATATTAAAAAACATATCATAATACAAATATTCTGTATAACTTTCTCATTGACATCAGAATGAATAACATCATTCATACACTTCTATTTTATAGATACTATGATAACCTGCAGAGTAAGTGATGACAGTTTTATGATTTCTTGTTTTATCTACTTGCAGAGATGTCTTCCACGGGATGGTCTTGATGAGCATTTCATGATACACATGGTAATAATTTCCTTAATAATGTTGTTTTATGTAATAAAATGCTATATGCATTCCAAACCTGAATATATTATGGGTATTTCATGTTGTTCTTTATATTTTTGTGAAATCTGCGTATGGATCTGAAATGGTGGAAACTCTTGCATGAATACATATTAGTCCTGTAACCTAAGAGTTATTATATCCTGTCATTGGACGTGAAAAGTTTCAAACCAGGACATATTTGGTTCCATCTCTTTGGGCCCACTCAAAAGAGACAAAATGTGAACAAATGAAAAGTAAGAATCATAAATTATGATATCAGTCTATGGATAACTTACTACCACACGTGAAATGTCCTCAAAATTCATCCATATCCAACCAAGAGGACTCCTTGCAAAAATGGCATCAACATTGCAGAAAGCGAAATCATTCCCTCTCTCTTACCTCCTTGCTTCTCCTGACCACATCTCATTCGATGCTGCCTACGTACACCCTAGACATTGATGGAATTTTTTAAAAATTAGAGTTGTTGTTACTTTCATCTCTCTCATAGATGCGCACGTGCACTTTGGTTTTCTTCCATGCTAAAATTTATTGGGGATTCTTTAACCTATTCCTAAAATTCTTTCATTCAAAATAAGTTTTATAATAGAGATTATGCAGGAGCGTAACAATTTGACAACTTACAATGAGAAGAAGAATTTTACATGATCGATGAATTTGAAAAGATAAATACCAAATCATTTAAGAATTGGGTGCAAAAATGTCATCAAGTAAGATTTTAGGATTCAAACCAGTGAGAAACCTAGACGCTGTAATGTGGGGAGTTCCATAAATGTAACAATTGTGTAATAGCTCTTCGAAGTTGGCTAGATATTAACATTGGACATACCTTGGCTACAATGTAAAAAAGAATTGATTTTAACAATTGAGTATGATAATACACAAAGGCGTATTTGTTACTCATCCCATAAAGTAATATGACGTTGAAAAATTAGCATATGAACTAATCACTGACATATTAGCATATGAAAATTTCGATGGAGTCACTCAGATTGTGAAGGGCAAAGAACTTTCAAGATTATTGAGCCAATCTCGAAATGACACTAGAGTAGTCCAACCATCAAAGTCCTACGATTGTAATAATATGTGTTTAAAAAGATAACAGACGTCCCCTACATAGTCCCATAAACGAGGATAATTGCATTGATAAAGGAAAGGGAAAGTCACATTATTATGATAACAATCTTTGGATTTGGTGTACGTATTTGAGATTTTGTAGGATTCATACATGATACGAATGGAGTGTCAAGGCAAATCAATTTTGTTGTTAGATTTTTTTATTATTTATATTTTAATTGAAAACAATGCAGCTAAAAATTAAATGCAATTAATTAAAATTAAATTTGACAAGCCAGAACATCAAAATAAAATTCGTTTTCAACATAAAATAATTATGTACCTCAAGACACTCAAAATAACCTACAAAAGAACCTAACAATGTCCAAATCATCATTTTCAAATAGGCACCACTATGGTGGAAGACCACACAAAATGGCTGATTCAATCAATAGGAACAACATAGATAACATATCTTCCAAAAAAAAAAAAAAAAAAAAAATCCC
>NW_019238519.1:0-1913 GCF_002742605.1 Olea europaea var. sylvestris | reverse complement strand
ATCTTTTCTTAACAAACCCTTGTACAAACTACTGTTGATTTCTCAAGTCAAGCTTGATTTTACTCCATATGGTCACCTTGAAACTAAGGAAAATGATGTTTTTCATTTATTTTCACCCATATTATCATTACTAGTTTATTACTACTTGAACCTTTCTCCAATAATTTTGGCATTGCTAGCTCTGGTTAATTTTCCTATTTAGTGATTGGCCCGTGTTCTCTGCGTTGGACAACTTCCTTTTCTTTTTTGAGCGAAGCATTTTGGACAAGTTAACTTCATCATGTTCTAATCTTTACCCCATTATGCTTCTGTAGTTGATTTCTTAACAGAGCAAGCATAAGGAGAACATAATTTAAGAATCAAGAAATCACAAGCCAAAATACAAATTATGCCAAAGAAATACCCAAAATAATCTACCCCGAGAAAAAAGAGAACAGCTGTTTGAGTAGAAAAGAATTAGAGTAGGTCTGCCTCTTTCTTGAGGCCATTGACACTTTTGATCAGTTTAAGAACCCTAATAGAAAAATATTAATCTAGGCCTCTAGTAAAATCTGATTTAACCAGTCCGATTAGGGCAAAGAAAGTCAAAAGATGCCCTCAATATCCTGCTAAAGCAATGTGATCAACCTGCTACAATTTCTTGGGGTCCTTTTCATCTTCATTTCCCTTGAATTGAAAGTCTCAAATAGCCTGCATAAATGATGTCCAGGTGGACTGTTCTGTATAATGTCATTCTTTGGTACTTCATTGACAATTGGACCGTCAAATGAACCGATTTTAGCTAAGCTCGTCAGTGTGTGAGGAATTCCAAATTTTGGCTAAAGTTGAGGCTCATATTCAGTATGGTAGGCTCAGCTTACATATGTACTCCTATTGTCAGTTTGAGTCAATGAGAATCCCGACCTAACACTTCAGATACCTGGTTTGCAGCATCCATGTTTGTCCTGATGCCATGCTGTATCATTTTTCAGTCTTGTCGATGTAATTCAGTTGTCATTTGCCTGTGTTTTCATAATGCCATTTGCTTTTATCATTGCTTCTCATGGAAAAAATGGTCAGTAATGCATGGCTCCCTTTCTAATTTCTACGGCTATCATCTTTGTATATTTATTAGGCTTTGGCTCGATCAGGTTTGTTCCAGTTTTCTCATGAACCGAACTGGTCAGATTCAGCCGGTTGTGCTGCGATTCATATTTCTGCACTTCAGTTCTCTGACGTGCAGCTTTGCAAGTAAATGAGTACCTAATTTCAGTATAGATCAAATCATTGATACATAATAACTTCTTCAGTTTATTAGCTTATCTAATTCTAATTCTAATTAAATGATATTGCTTGTGAAAGCATATATTCAATAATGAAGCATATTGAAAGAAATATAAACTACTTTAGATGATAATGGAAGTATGTTTGTATCAAACATAAATTGAAAAAGCTTTAAATAATCAAGAAAGAGATATTTACAAGCAAATATAAGCAGAAGCTTAAGAGGGGGTACCCCTATGCAGTGGCACACTGGCACTGTACTGATCTTCATTTCTATCATTATGTAAAATCATCCATGATAAAGATACTATAGTGACAAGTTTCAACTTTAAATCATTGAACAACTATTTAGTAAGAATTTGTATGGATTTAACTTAAAAAATCTTGTAATAAAACTGGAGAAAGGGGAAGAAAACAACAGCAGGTGGACGCACTTGATTTTTTGATAGTCGATAGACAATGGAAATTAAACATGTGCACGGCACAACAGTCAACTACTCTATATTGTTGAATTTATGGATTCCGAAGGAGAGTTACTTTTTTCTTTTTTTTTTTTGAGCTGTAGAGAAAACAAGAACTTGGAACTTGGAAGAAGAAATTTTAACACCAATAGTTGGGACGTGGTAAAAGGAGATTTGGAGGTGCAGCTG
>NW_019238518.1:0-1913 GCF_002742605.1 Olea europaea var. sylvestris | reverse complement strand
GTTTCCAATCAAATTTAATTAAAATTTCCCATGACTTTGGTTCGTTAGCACATTTCGAATCAAATTCAACTAAAATTTTAAGCGAGTTTTTTCATTGCCGTGTTTCTAATCAAATTTGACTAAAATTTCACTTGAGTTTTGTTCATTGGCACGTTTTCAATCAAATTTGTTTAAAATTTCACCTGAATTTTGTTCATTGGCGTGTTTCTAATCAAATCTGACCAAAATTTCAACAGGATTTTGTTCATTTGCACGTTCCAAATTGAATTTGACTAAATTTCTTCTGAATTATGTTCGTTGGTGCATTTCCAGTCAAATTTGACTAGAATTTCATACGACTTTGGTTCATTGGCACATTTCGAATCAAATTTGACTAAACTTTCAAGCAAATTTATTAGATGGCTCGTTTCCATTAAAATTTGAGTAAAATTTCGCATAAGTTTGGTTCATTGGAGCGTTTCAAATCAAATTTGACTAAAATTTCACTAAGGTTTCGTTCATTAGCATGTATCAAATCAAATTGGACTAAAATTTCACCAGAATTTTGTTTGTTCGTGCATTTCAAATCAAATTTGACTAAAACTTCATCTAAATTTTGTTCTTTAGTAGGCTTCCAATCAAATTTGACTTAAATTTCACATGACTTTGGTTCATTGGCACATTTCACATCGAATTTGTCTAAAATCTCCTGCTATTTTTTTGTTGACGCGTTTCAAATTAAATTTGACTAAAATTTCGCTTGGATTTTGTTCATTGATGTGTATGAAATAAAATTTGGCTAAAATTTCATCTGAATTTTGTTCGTTTATGAGTCTCCAATCAAATTTCACTACAATTTTTCATGGGTTTGGTTTATTGGAGCGTTTCCAATAAAATTTAATGAAAATTTCATCGGGATTCGGTTCAATGGTGTGTTTCTAATCAAATTTGACTAAAAATTCATCAGGATTTTATTCGTTAGTGCATTTCACATCAAATTTGACTAAGATTTCAACTTGATTTTGTTCATTGGCGCATTTTCAGTTAAATTTGACTAAAATTTCATAGGACTTTGGTTCATTGGCATATTTCGATTCAAATTAGAGTAAACTTCCAAGCAGATTTTTTTGTTGGCGTGTTTCCATTCAAATTTGTGTAAAATTTCATATGAGTTTTGTTCATTGGAGCTTTTCCAATCAAATTTTACTAAAATTTCACTTGAGTTTTGTTCATTGACACGTTTTCAATCAAATGTGTCTAAAATTTCATCTGGATTTTGTTCATTGGCGTGTTTCTAATCAAATCTGACCAAAATATCACCCGAATTTTGTTCATTTGTGCATTTCAAATTGAATTTGACTAAAATTTCTTCTGGATTTTGTTTGTTGGTGCATTTCCAATCAAATTTCACTAGAATTTCACATAGCTTTGGTTCATTGGCACATTTCTAATCAAATTTGACTAAACTTTCAAGCGAATTTTTTAGTTGGCTCATTTCCATTGAAATTTGACTAAAATTTCGCATAAGTTTGGTTCATTGGAGTGTTTTAAACCAAATTTAGCTAAAATTTCACCAGGGTTTCGTTCATTGGCATGTATCAAATCAAAGTTGACTAAAATTTCATTAGAATTTTGTTCATTCGTGCATTTCAAATCAAATTTGACTAAAATTTCTTCTCAATTTTGTTCTTTAGCGCGTTTCCAATCAAATTTGATTAAAATTTCACATGAAAGTGATTAAAATTTGATCAAACAAAGAAAGTGAATTCCTCCAACTCAAGCAAAAGACTATGTCTTTGACTGAGTATGAGAGGAAGTTTGATCAACTTTCAAGGTATGCTCCACATCTGCTGGATACGGAGGATAAGAAGGTACGAAGGTTTGAACAAGGGCTGAACTCGGATATAAGCATGATACTTATGTCCCATCGCTTC
>NW_019238517.1:0-1913 GCF_002742605.1 Olea europaea var. sylvestris | reverse complement strand
TAACTCTGAACAACAGCGTTGATCTCTTTTTATAATCCTTGTTTGATTTACATTATTTACCAAATATATTTTTCTCTCTTTTTTTTAACAATACATTTTTCATAAATAATATTACACACAAATCTAAAACTTTTGCTTATTTTTTAACCAGACATTCTCTATCAATCTATTTTTCCAAGCAGATATCTTGCTTTTTACCTCTTGAAATCATCACAATAGCAATCTTTGAGTTGATTCAAAGATAGTTGCAGACAGACTTATCTTAATTACAGAAAGCCAAATTGTAACTTTTAGACGGTAGTAACAGGAGAGAATATACAGAATAAGATAAGTTCCAGTATTTACATAGATAGAAGCCTACTACTCAAAGCTTTTAGTAGTCTGCATATTCTCGGAATAGTATCTATATTAATGTCATCTGGGATAGAAAATACTATGGGAAATGTTAGTGATTGATGAAGGCTTTCCATAATCGACTGGTGAAAATTGTTCTTCGCATGGATCATTAAGTTCCATGGACTCGTATAAGTAAGGGGGATTAGTTGGCTCGGGGAGTTGCTCTTCTTTCTTTACCACCATCTCTAGGACTTTAGACATGGATGGTCTAAGAGACGAGATCTCTTGAGTGCACAAGAGTCCGACATGAACAACCCTTAGAATCTCCTTTTGAACATCCATGTTATGACAGTTATGCAGCATCAAGTTTGGGTCGAACAGACTGTCTACTTTGTTTTCCTGAAAATGATTCCACGCCTGTTTTCATCCAAAATAATGTTACTGTTAAGTCAAAATGAAAAGCGATATGCTGAGTAAGATGTTGAAATATAGATGAACTCATCAAACCAATGCCTAGATTTAGAATTACATCGAGTGAAAAACTAAGGAAACTGTAATAGATGGAAGTTCATCTCTACATTGAAAACAATTCTTTGTATATAAAGGAAATCAAAGTATTGACTAAAAAATGAAAAAGATTAAAGAACTTACAGTAGTTAACAAGCTGACTGAGTACTCAGATTCTCTGCTCATGTTATTTTGTCTCCCTGTGACAATTTCAAGAAGAAGTACTCCAAAACTATACACATCTGCCTTTTCTGTTAACTGGCCACGGGCTATGTACTCTGGAGCCATATATCCTCTGCATATTTAGAAATTCAAGATAATTTATGAGATCAACTTGCCAATGCAGTTTCTATATTAGCTTTTATGTTGAGAGAGATTAATCATAGACTTGATAAGCTTTCATTTTTGGTCACTTGAGGATTCATGATGTAGAAGATGAGAATACTCACAATGTTCCTGCTATGGCTGTGCTAATATGACTTTTATCTTCTTGGAAACACCTGGCCAACCCAAAATCAGCAATTTTAGCACGAAATTTGAAGTCCAGAAGGATATTACTCGCTTTTATGTCTCTGTGAATGATTCCGGTTTTCGTGTTTTCATGAAGGTAGACCAAACCTTCTGCAGTCCCTTTAATAATCTGAAATCTCTTCTCCCAATTTAGTTCTTTCCCTCTTCTTGGATCTGTCAAATTCAACATAACACCACACCTATGTTATCACTGCAGAACACGAATTAGAAAAGGTAATGCATAATCATTGTTCTAAACTAGCAAGATAATGTTCCACCCTGAATTTGAAATGTAGTACTTACCATAGATAAACCTATCAAGACTCTTGTTTGGTAAAAATTCATACACAAGAAGACTTTCAGGTCCCGAACAACTGCATCCCAACAACCTAACTAGATTTTTGTGCTCAATACTGCTAATAATATTGACTTCATTATAGAAATCTGCTGCTCTATGTTTATTGTTAAAGAAAAGCCTCTTTACAGCAATATCTCTTCCATCTTGCAAAACTCCCTGACAGAACATAAGTCTTTAGCTTGGAAATCAATATATGATGATA